>NC_044010.1:47564803-47779391 GCF_900496995.4 Aquila chrysaetos chrysaetos
ATGAGAACCTCAGCTGAGCAAGCCTGATGTGCTGTATTTCCAAAACACGTGCTCTTTCCTCCTTCTGACGGAGAAGGTAGGAAATGGCTGGCTAGCCTCACCACGCTTATGTGTTAGTGTGGAGGGTGGATAGTTCCTCTGTATTACAGTTTAGTGTTTGTATTTTGTTTTCATGCCTACATTTCTCCCATTTCCTCCTCTTTCCTCTCAAGTCGACCACCCATATTTTGCAGCATGGTGACAGACAACTGCCCCCCCAAAGAGTCCCTGCTCCAGAGGGGCCTTCAGGAATGCCAGACTTCAGATCAAAAGCTCCAACTTCCCAAGTGCATTTTTGTTCTCTGTGTTAAGGGTGGAGAGAGACCTTTCTGTCACCCAATGTTAAGATACATAGGCAATTCCTGACAAGTAATACATCACTGCTTGGTTCAGTGTCTGACCTGAGCCACCTTGTCTCATTCACGATCCAGTGCCAAGCCTTGGCAGTCTATTCCTTATATTCATGGTGATTCCACCCAGTGCCATGTTGTCAAGTAGTTTCTCCAGTCAAACCTATCTTCTCTGAACTGTAAGGGGCACAGAAATTTTCTTTGAAGTGCCCTGGATTTCAGAAGAAAGTAAATTTATTCTTTATAGATGTTGTGAAGAAGTTGAGCACTGCTGCTCTTAGGAAAGTGTATATTTTGATTCCTTTCTACGTGATTTTTAATATATTATTCGGAAAATATGCTGCTGCTTAAAGTGTAAAGGATGAATACTGCTAAATGGAAGAGGGCTTAGCCTCCCTTAGAAACCTGACTGAATTTTCACTTCACTATGGATTAATTTTAGCAGTAAATCCTTAGCACATGAGTAGCCAAGTCTCTGCTGCCTTCAGCAATGTCAAGACCTTGGGTAATCTCATATATTCCTAATTTTTTTTGTAGGTAAGAGAATGAGAACATAATCTGTTCTCATGCAAGAATAAATGGTGAAGGGAGAGGTGATGAACTTTTCTCCAATTCATTATTTCTTTTATTTCAATGTATTTTCATAGCATGTCAAAGCAGATCAGAAATGTCTTCATTGTGCATGTCTCTGTTTTAAACCCCAGTCCAAACCAAATTACAACAAAATTCTCCTTTTCTCAGGTAATGCGCGCTGACCAATTTCTAAGTCTTTGTGCTGCAGACTCCGTCTGTCATATGATAAGCTGCAAATAAGTTTGGTTTGGGAAAGGAGAAGGTTTTGGCAACCCACATGACTGGATTGTAACTACTGGTTTATTTGGTATCTTGCGTAAAGCACCAATTCCTGAAAGTGATTACTTGAGAATTTCAGCCCCTTTGAAACAAGCCGAGGAAAAATCTAGGTGCACTGTAAAGTTGACACCTAAATGTGACTCAAGTTTTGTATGGGAATATATATACAGCCCAACTAACTGATTTGAGTTGTCATAAATCCAGATGATTGGAAGGGTTTGGACAGGAAAATAATCCAAAACGCCTCTTTTGTGCTTCCTAAGATTTAGAAGGGTCATGAATTAGTATATAAAGCTCATTATTTTCCCACTTTTTAGATAGAGGTGGGTTCCTTTTTAAGTAATTTGTCTTCCATTGCCTTACTTATGTAGCTGTAAATGCAAACTGACAGTTTCTGGTCTTTCTTTCCTGGACTTTATCTTCTCTGCTATGTGTAGTACTTTTGTAATAAGGAACCACACACATTCAGTAAGATGGTAACTGATAGCAGAAAGGTTTTGCAGATTCCTTAAAAAACATGAAACATTTTGACTTTGGGTTTTTTCTCTAAACAGAAAAAAGTCTTGCCGGAACAACTGACTCCTGCATCTCCTTCTCCTCATTCTTCTCCTGAGGGGGACAGTGGCACTACACAGATACTTAAAGATGGAATTAGTTTGTCTGGGGCAACTGCATCAGTTATATCCACAGGTAAAAGACAAAGAAAAAAAATTAATGACATTTTTAGTGTGAAATGGCTTCCATTTCAAGCAAACTAGTAGTGTCATTTTATGGAAAATGTGCGGCAAACTAATTACTTTAAATCATCATCCAGCTACCTTATTTTTTAAAGATATTTGTAGGTGCCAGTGTTACTTTGCAGAACTAGTATTTTGATGTCTGCATTACAGCAAGAAGTGCTGGAGCACAGGTGCTTTTGAAAGATCTCCCAGACCTGGCAGTTTGTTCCTGTCTGAAGAAGGAAACTGTACAGTTCTCTCATGTCTGACCCACTCCTTAATGTATGAAATGGGAGTAGATGTAGCTAAAAACCCGTAGGATATTCTGATATCATGCAGGCTGTACTGTAATATAACAAAATGGAGATTTTATCTCTGTATAGCCTTACATTAAAAGAAACAGCTCAGACTGTTTAAGCCAAGTAAAGGCAGTCGGAGGAAATACATTCCTCCTTCCTCTTATGCTTGCTTGTTTTTGAAATATAATGAAATGTATCTTGAAAAGGATTGGCAAAAGAGAAATAAGCTAGTTGATGAACTAACTCATTGAGGAACTTGTAACCCTGTAGTGAAACAATTTGTATGTTGTCAACCAAATCTCAGAACTTTCTAAAAACTCCATAAATTATGATAATTTTGTTTGGGGTGCTTTTTTACATTTAAAAACTGTTTTACAATAGAAGTTGTCAGGCTCTTCTCACTCCCAAGTTCAGTCATGGATGAGAGGAAAATAAACCTTTCAGGAGGCAGTTGTTGTTGAGCCCAGACAGAATATGCCATGAAAACTATTTTGCTGATTTGTATCTTTGCTTATTTGTACAAATAGGTTTCCTCCAATTTACAGGCATCAGAGAGTGAGCAGATATGCATGAAGATATAAGATCATTAAAACACTTACAGAAATACTTCATTTTTAAAAATCCATGTTTTTAACTAAGCCCAAATATTCCTACAGTTCAGAAAATATGGCAGTCTTTTGTATAACAGAATGCTTAGATTGTCTGCTTAATCACCACAGAGGCACACTTTTTCATTAAGCTCTAATAATGTCTTGGGTGCCTTCCTGGTCATGTGACAGCCAAGGCCAAAAAGAAAAAAAAAAAAATCTTCTGTTATGGCTTTTTCCCACGTTTTTTCTGCCTTGCCGTTCCTTTTGAAAGACAGTTTTGCATAGTCTCTATAAAAAGTAATTTCTAAAGTCCTATTTGATTGTTTTGTGCTAACCACCTTACAGTATTTCTAGAGAAGTATGTTTATTTTATTTAGCAGAGAAGGCCAAGTTGCTGTGTGGAAATCATATATGAGTGTCTTGGGGCTTCTGAAGGTACAAACCTTCAGTAGCCATTATACATGCACACAGGACCATGCACACATGGGTGCTTCAGAATGAGCTTCAGTGGTAGGTATATACCATAGGGTTGTCTTTGTTGCAGCTTCTCAAATAGGACAAAAATTAGGGAAGTAACTTGGCAAGGCCAGCTTTTTAGAATCGCATCTTGATAGTTTAGAGTACCTGCCAGTAATTCTTACTTTATTGGAACTAGTGTATGAACAGAGATTAGTCAAAATAAAAGATAAGCACAGATTATGACAGCTTTGTTATGTTGGTGGGGTAGAGAAAGGCTTTAGAGACCAGAAAGAAGTGGGTTTAGGACTCAGGCAGGAGAACCTTGGTGGAAGACAGAGAGCGCACTTTTTGTATACTCTGCAAGTACGTATGCATGTTCAGCTTCTTGAGTTGACAAGTACATCTTTTCTTCAAGATTAACACTAAAAAGGCGGTTTGCAGTTGTAACTTGGAAACATGTCTTAGTTCCTTGGCGGTAAATATGGCTTGTTCTTTTTCAGTGTGTGTTTATGTCAACAAGCATGGAAATTCTGGGCCTCACCTGGATAAGAAGAAGGTTCAGCAGCTTCCAGATCACTTTGGACCAGGTCCTGTCAATGTGGTACTTCAGCAGGCTGTACAGGCTTGCGTGGATTGTGCCTATCAATCCAAAACAGTCTTTGGATTTCTGAAATCTGGCCATCATGGAGGGGAAATGATAACTGGTATGTGAAGATGCTTTGTTTCTTCTGTTTCTTCACTTGGTTTGCAAACTTGAGGTGGGGCAGAAGAACTGAAGTGGCTGCAATGAGTTTATATCACTTTTGTAACTATTTAAGCACAGTCGAGAACATGTACTTGTGAATTCTTTTATTTACTAAGCGAGTATTGGTGGTGTGTGATTTATCTGACTCTGGGTCCAGGATGATTTGAACAATTCTTTAAATGAGAATTTAGCAATAGCAGTGTTAAATTACATATACACAATACAGTTAGATTCTTATACTAAGTAGAGCTCGTGCACCTCATTTAGCAGCTGTAGCCAAACATTTGTCAAGTAAACTCAGTACAAGTGAAATATCAGCTTTAGTAATTCAAGTCATTCACATAATCTTATTCATACATAGTGTTTGTGTTCTTAATGCCTTAACCAAGTGGGTGAAAAGTTTCAAACTAATGTGTTTAGCTTCCAGGCAAGTGATTCCACGTGTTAAAGTTGCTGCTTCTGCCCTTTCCCCATTCCCCAGAATTGTAGCAGTATCTTAGGTCAGTGTTCATCCACCTATGTGCCCTATTATGGAATAGGTTTATTTCTGCTAGATATTAATGGCAGGTCCACAGATAAATTATCTCTGTATCTCAAACTGTATAGCTGCTGCTTGACTTTTTTTACTTCTAGGCTAGGAAATATCCATATAGCAGTTAGCACATCAATGCATAATTCCATCACTGGCGATAAAAAGACTTTGTGTTACTTTAATCTCCTTACATTAACACCAGATGTGAAAGATTAGTGGAATACAGGTTCAATTAAATCCTCATAAAGATGTTGCTGTCTAACAATATTTAAAAAGCAGCACCCCAACCTGCATATAGCAGAACTACAGTAAGCCTTGCTTATGTACCCCCATGACTTCATTCACAAAATGGATGCTGCCTCTCTGCTGCATTTGGTTTAATGGCATTGTATACATGTGGTTTTGAAACCCATATTGCTTTATTTTTGCATGATATATGGAAGTTTATTACATTATTAATACCTTGCTATACCTAATTCAGACAGGTCAATTTTCTTGAACAAAATGCACTGAGGTGTGCATTGTCAGTATTCTGTTTGTGAGTTGTTTATCATGAAGGACTAAATTGTAGGCCAGTGGAGTATCTGGGCTGTGACTGAGTCGTTGAAAATAATTATCTCACAGAGGAGAGAGAAATTTCAGAATCTTTATGTAGTTGTGGTTTGTTTACATTCAAAAATTCTGTACAGAAAGGAATTGCTGTTCTGCACCTGGCTTTACCCCAAGGCCTCGATTCAGAGAAACCAGCTCTGTAGCGCTGGATTTGAGGAACTTGATGATGTGGACTGCTCCTGAAGCAGAGTCCTGGTCCAGGTGATAGCGAGCCACAAGACCCCAATGGGTTTCCAGTGTTCTTGAGCTCTTGCCTTCTCATTGGCGTGTCAAACAGGTTGCTGAGAAGCGGGTGAGCAAACACTCCCTGTCATTTTATCAGAAATTTGTGTAATGTATTTTGAAAAGCACAAAATGTGACTTAGGTTAATGTAGCACATTACAACCAGCTGTGCATGCGAACAGTAAGGAAGAAGAGGAGAGTTACAGTAGAATAAAATGAGGAATTACAGAATGAAATTGTGAGAGTGTTTTCTTGTAGAGTTTTTGAAAGTGTTTTTGGAGTGTGGTTTGTTGTTCAGCTTTTTTTTTAGACTGGCAAGAAAAAAAATATGTTACAGCAGAGTATAAGGAAAGAAATCTAAATCTTTTGTGGACTGATATTTTCATGATGAGTATTGTACCTGCCGTAGGAGGAAACTGTATGCTAATGAGGACATGGATAAAATAACCTTGCTAGAATACATATGAATAATTAGCGGGTTCTTTTGGTTCAGCTGCCAAGGAAAATAATTGTTTTGAATAGAATCAAATTTAGGTTTTTTCCATCTTTTCATACTCAAACAGAAGCACAAACCATTTTATTTTTGCTTGATGCATAAGGTTTCAATTCAGGCAAATATAACTGAAAGGAAATTAAAGGCTTGATTAGCAAGCCCACTAATGGTGGTGACCGTGTCAGCCCTTTTTTTCTCCTTGTAGCTCAGACACTATGGCGTTTGGTGGGATGAAATAGACTGAGGCTCAGATAAATCTTCTCAAGCAGAGAATTAAAATCAAACTCTTGGGTGAGTTTCTTCACTATCAGACAAACACATTTATCTGATAGCTTAGCTCTCAGCCTTTCTCCTGGCTTGAATCTGGTATTTAAAACATACCTACACAATGGAAGATGAAGAAATGAGAATGACTCTTCATTCCAGGGGCTGGGGTTGCACACACAAGCTCCAGTCCCTGTTTATTTGTCATTAAAGGTTGAGGTTATGGCACCTCAGCAGTACTCCTTTTTATTTTTTACCCTAGCATTTATCTGAGAAGTAAGAGGCTTATGTTGTTCCCAAGCAGAGCAGACAGTTGAGCCTATGGATCTGGATCCCACACCCTTGGAGTTCGTATGGTTGCCCTCAGGTGTTCAGAGTACAAGAGAGCTGTGTTTGCACTGAATCTTTATTTGCGGATTTTTCCCATGGTGTGTCTTGCTGAGGCAGTCACATTGCCTCAGCTGTGTCTTGCTTTACCCTCCTGACAACTCTAAGATAATATTGTTCTTTTCAATGCTTCTTTTCAAAATGAGAAATTAAGGCATGGAGAATAAGTGATTTCCCCAATGTCATATAAGAAGATCCATAAGGCTATTATAAAGCATTTTAAATTTTTGCTGTGGGTGACTACTACCTTGCAGTAAATTTGTCAGGAGATCTGGCTGTGCTAGGTCTCACAGCCCATTTGCTTTCCAGAACTGGTTGAGTTCCAAGCAAAAATTTGCCTTCGGAGACCCCTTCCCCAAAAAGGAGGTAGAGGACCTTGTGTCTGAGCCACCTGTGGGACTGTGATTCATTAGCATTTCATTTGAATGTTGAGGCTTGGAAAAATGGAATGGGCCATGGAAACACGTTGGTCTGGGATTTGTCCCTGTAGTACTGACTCTTAAACTTTAAGCACTTGCATTGGGTCAGTCTGTCATGAAAACAGATGAGAGAAGTAACACGTTGTTGTTGATGCTAGCTGGTTAACTTGCATTAATCAGAAGCTTCCTTGCATAAACAGTGTTAAGTAATTGACACTTCTGATTTCCTAAGGAAGCCTAAAATATGCTAAACCTGGGCGTTTTCTTTGATTTTGTGTATAGTATCTGTCTCTCTTGTAACACAATATGGAAATGTTCCTTAATTCAGATCTGTGAATAAAGGCTTTCTTGTCATTTCTGTGGTGGTTTTGGTTTGGTTTTTTTTTGGTTTTTTTTTTTCTTTTTTAAATGCATCTGCTCCCATGCTACCAACAAAATGTGATCCTTTAAAGCTCTACTTACCGTTTGGAAACTTATGTTAACAACAGAAAGCTGCATGACAGGCTGAAAACCAAGACGACAAATTGATGCATAAACCTGGTGTTTATGCCACTTCTTTCTATCCCTAAGCTTAAGTTACAAGTTTGTTCCTGCTTTGTCGTAATGTCTTTCTAATCAGAAGTAACTAAAAGTTTCAGCTAATGTAATGGTAATTATTTATCCGTATGTTGGTACTATCGAGTCTTTTCAAAATCTTACTAATTTTCACAAAAAAGGAAAATATCATCAGCTGCAACACTCTGTTTGGGGGGTAAGGAAGGAGTTCAACAAGTAAAAGACATAGGCACATGTCCAGGCTCTTTGTAATCACTCAGTTTAAAAGACACCAGATCCATTTGTGGCTGTTGTGGTATCTCTGCCACCTAGCTCCTGTTGAAATAAATGGGAGCTTGACCACTGTAGTGTTGACAGCAGGATAGATTTCTCTAGTGATAAAATAGCAAATGGCAAAACAGTGTCTGTAGTAAGAATTTCAGTGGTAGTGGATGCTAGCACATTACCACAAGTATGCTTAGATCAGTTAGAAACTGAGAAAAAAAAATCTTAAAGTTGTTTGCTTCCTTTTTTTAAATTTTTTTTTTTTTTTTTTTTTTTTTTTTTTTTAGCAAGTGCTGTAAAGGGTCTTTTCTGTGTTATCTCCTGCAAACAGGTGGTGGAGAGCTTGCTGTTTTTAAGGAAACAACAGAAATTATATGTAAGGTTTTGGTGATGAGGGAATAGTTGCAAGTTTTGTTATGCTGGTGTGAATCCAAAATTATTTTATTAAAATAAGTTCCCATAGAGCAAATTTAAACTGGCATGGATCCAACAGAAGTTAAAATCAGTCCTTTGGATGTAAATTTGTTAAACTACCAGAATGATTGCTTACTCCTCTCATGTCTTGTGTGGTTTAAATCAAATCTGGATGTCTTCTCCTTTAAGTTAATGATGGTGTTTTACTATACTTCATGATGCTTGGGGGGGGTGTTTGACATCATCTTCTTATTCACAGCTTCCTTTGATGGAGAAAAGCATGCCATCAATCTTCCTTCTGTAAACAGCGCATCGTTTGTCCTACGCTTCTTGGAGAAACTGTGCCACAGCCTGCAGTGTGATAATCTCTTTAGTAGCCAGCCTTTCAGCCCTTACGTGGGATGTGCACATAGTCCTACAGAGTATGACAGGAACAAACCAGGTACTGTTAAACAGCTGTTATTTTCAAATGCTGGTATTTTTGCGAATGTGGCAATTTCATGAAATGTAATTTTTAAATCTGTCTTACTATGACGTGAATTGATTGAAATGAATACCCTTCAGTTCTTAGTGAATTGGTTCCAGTGCAGTAGTGCTTTGACAGGATGGGATAGTGTGCAGAAATCGTTTTGTTCAGCAAACTCCTCCTTGTAGCCAAGCCAGGAAACATATGTATTGCACCACTGTGATACTGCGAAAAAGACAAGCTCAAAACTTTACGTGTCATTGTTAGATTTATGATCGGATCATAAAATAAACTTACAAAAAGATACTTACTGCCTTATGAGAAGGGGCTTGCCCTGAAAGGGAATTCAGTCTAGCCCTTCCCACACCAGTAAAAGGTCCCTTCTTCCCTCTTTATTCACCTTACGAAGTGGTGGCTCTAAAAATTTTACGTTCTACTATGTACAGTCCAGTCTCCTAGTAGAAAAGGTGGGGTTTGCAGGTGGCTGCTTGTTATATTTTGTATGAGGCCAATATCTTTGCTGCACCGGGAGCGTGGAGTGAGGGGGAAATGAAATGACTTGCACCAGATCTCCGATCAGGTTGTTTGCAGGGCTTGGCATTACAAGTTCCAGCCCAAAGGTTACCAGGAGTCATAGCTGAGAAAACCTTGATGTCAGGGCAATTTCTGAAGATTCATACTGGGTATGAAGCTTCCTCACAGCTGTCTGATTGATTGGCTGAGTCTGTCTTCTGGGTGCTACTTTAGAAAATAAAATATTCCCCCCCCCCCCCCCGCCACCAATGGAGAAATTATGTTTATAATTCTGTCTGTCATATGAAAGTCATTAGTTTTAACTCTTTTCAGAAAAGTAGCCAGGGTCAAGGTAATTTGGGTGATGACAGTATATAAGCTGTACTTCAGCTTTGAAAGTTTGTATCGAAATGACTGAGTCTGTGTGACACAAGAAACTGAACTGTAACCTGGTGAATGGCTGATGTGAATGACCTGGACTTCCACCTGAGCAGCTTTATGCTAGAATAATAGGTGGTGACTTGTCTCTTCACAGCAAAAGAAGAAATACCTGAAAACAGGAGTGCTAAACGATACTCTCAGGACTCTCCGCCATATTCGGCTCCTCTTTCCCCTAAGCTTCCCAGAAATGATGCTCATCCATCTGAAGGTAATTACATTATGTCAGGATTATATATGAGGATTATTTATGGTTTCAGTATTTCCAGTCAAAAAGGACCGAGTTCAACGTATGTGTCTGGTTTGTCTCTAGCCTTTGACATGTCAGGGTGAAAGTATGTTAATTATTGATCACTGGCACAGATTTTGCACTTAGGGAAGATCTACTGCAAGTTCCAGCAGTCCTTCTGCTAAACCTGCTAGCCTTTCTTGTGAAGGGGCTCAGGCAAATAGGTGACAGATGAAGCCTCCTGCTTCATATATGGCTATTTAGCAGAAAACCAATTGCCCCGAAATGGATTAGGAGATAAATGGGAAGCAACCCTTAATAACTCTAGGCTGGGGCCATTAAGTGAGGAAGGGTGTAGCTTGATGATACAATTCAGCTGAGTTTATGGTTAGCTGCCACTGAAAGTTGTGCTGCTCCTGCTTTCCTTGCCTCCTTGTCCCTGCAGTGCGTCCCAGGTCCCCTGGCTGGGTGGTGAGCTGAACCAGTGAGCAGAAGCACAGAAAACATTTTGGTGAAGTGAAGAGTAGTTTGCAGTTTACTTCTCTGGACTGACTCAGTGTGGACTCGGGTGAGCACAGGGAAGGGTTGAATAAAATGCAGCCATGGCCAGGGCATCAGCGAAGCCTCCCTGTGGCAGCTGGCTGTTAGATTGATTTAGCTCACTGATGAATAGCACCTTTTCCTGTGCTGCAGCTGAGCTGCAGCAACTGAGCACGTGTCTAGTCTTAGTCTGCCTCAGATGTGAAGTAAAGCATCTAGGTTTAAACCTCAGTGAGAGAGACTTAAGAAAATTCTTACTCTACATTTGCTACTTAACTGGTTAAGCCATGGTAACTTGGTCAATGTTGAGTCGTCCTATCTGATACATGCTTTCTGTTGCTGCATGATATTTGCACAGCATTTACAAAGGCTTTTTTGAAATATGGCAGGGATTAGTTATTTCTTCACTAGGTTTTTTTTTTTCTTCCTTCTTTTTGGAGATCCTGGGGTCATTTTGTGTCTATTAGCGTCAATGGGGGCAGAATGATCTCTTTTTCTGTGCAGATTAAAAAGTCATAGGACTACAGTTAAAGCAGAAAGGGACATAAAATTAAAATGTTCAAAATGATAGCTTATCTAAAATGTTACATCTTATTATTTTATGTATACTTAGCATATTCACTTCTTTGCATGTAATAACAGCAGCAGGAAATACAGTTCTGCATTGATTATTGATTTCTGTGTCTTTCCAAAAGAAGTACTGGCTTAAGTCCACAGATATATTGTACACCTAAGTCAGATATTTCTGGTATGTAACTTAATAAGAGTAGAGCACTTAATTATACTCAAATGAAGTTGTTTCAGTTGGAGCAAAACAAATGTTTAAGTAGATCTGCATTATCTTGTAAGAAATCTCCTCAAAGTAAACATGCGTGCATGTACTGCTTTTTAATCCTTGTTTGCTAACGGATCCCCTTTACAGATGAAGTCAGTGTACTCCTTAAAATACATTTTAAGATCAATAGTTCATTATAAAGTGCAGTTACTTGGATAAAAAATAATTAAAGTAAGTGTTTTGCCATGGTTTCAGAGGTTTGAATTTGTACTCTGCATTTCAAGACGCAAAGTGTTCTCCAGGGTTGTGTGTTTCCCATTAGGGCAATGTCCTCTGCGGAAAATCTGGAGGTAATTTTATAGCGGTCAGTCATGGGTTGGTTAGCGAGAAAGATCTGCCCCCAAAAAGCTCTGGTTCCATTGAGACACAGTTGTCTTGACATGGTTGTTTTGAAATACCATTTGAAGGCAAAATGGAATAATTGTGGGAAAGGGTCTTTCAAACAGCTCATTTTCTTTCTAATCTGCTCAGGGATATGTTTTGCAGATTTTGCTGTCTTTCCTGCTCACTAACAGTTTCTTCTTCAAGTTATGAAAGATAAAGGGGGGTAGGGTGGGGAATAACTCAGTCTCCCTCCCCCTGAAAACAGAGTGTTCTTACTACTGAGGCCAATTACATCATTCCTGTTATGTATGAGGCAGAACAACTGGCTTCTAATTCCCGGAGGAGCTTCAAGAAAACAAAACATCCAATTCCTGCTAAGGCCTTCAGTGTTTTAACAGTCTGTTGTCATCCTTACATTTGAAACATAAGGCCTTTTATTGGCTTTTTATTAATCTACCCAGAGATCAGGCATTCTGAAGTGGAACCTCCCGTCTCTTTTCCTACCACTGTTATTCACAACTGCTCAAAATGTTGAGGTAGGAGAAGTGTGTCATTCATTGCTCCATGGATTGCAAAGCTCCATTTGCTAGATGCCAATTTTGAATCAGCTGTCATACCAGCTGACCACTTTTTCAGCAAGATTGCAGCTGTGTTTTGTGTGTAGAGAAGCTAGATGGATGGAAAGGAAAGTGGATTGGACGCTATAGTTGCTGAACAGAAACACCTTCTCTAAAAGATGATGGGAAATATGCCAGCTTTTCCACCTTGTGTACGTGAATTGAGAATTTACAGTAAAATAAATTCAAATGCTGGTATCTTGGGAAAACAAGCAGAGCTGATCTTTCCCAGCCCTATTTACTATTCTTTACTTTAGGATATATAACATCAGAGAAAAATCTGGGATATAATTGGAATAAATATAATTAAATTCTTTTGTAATACAGTCAATTTAAAAAATCTTTTTGTCTTCAGAAATCCTGACAAGGATTATGTAAAACAATTATTTTTAAAAGCCCCTACATTTGGGACCTCTGCTTGTTTACTATAAAAACTACAAAAAGGTTTTTTTCTTACCATATTATATGGAGTTGACTGGTAAATGCTTAAATACTCTAGTTGAAACCTGCTGCTGCGGAGTATCATCTCCATTGTTTCATCCTACTTTTCAAGACTTCTGAAATCTAAATTTACAGGTTCAGTCAGTTAAACCTTAGGCTCCTTCATATAGTTTTGCTGTAACTATTTAAAGTATCACCTCTCCCTTTTGGCCTTGGACTGAGATTTTTGTTAGTGGTTTCATTCTTTACAGTTTTAATTTTCCCTTGGTTGCCTACCCTTTAATTTTATAGTGCATATCATTGACTACATCTCTTAAAGTCTCTCTGAAATTCTATAGAATGATGGCTTTTGTTTTTCATTTTAGTAAGTTGCTGCAGCTACTTCAAGCTGACAAATGTAAATAAGTTAGTTTTCTTGTTTGTTTGTTTTCTTTGAAAACCTCAGCAGCTGCTTCTTTACTTCAGCGATTCAAGTCTAACAAACTAGAAAGTTTTGCAGTGGTTGTTTTGAGGGTTGAGTATATGAAAGAGGAGGTCCTGTGTCCATAAAAGCTTCTTTATTCCACGACTATCAAGTTTAGTAAAAGATGTTACATCATCTTGCAGATCTTGCCTTACTGCATTCACTACGTAGGGAGCTGGCTCTCTGAGTGCCTTTGTTCCCTTTCAGGATTATGCTATCTGAAGACCAAAATACACTTAACAGTTCTTCACTGCACTCCACTTTTAAACAGGTTCCAGCAGAGAAACTAAGACCTCATGAAGCAAGTTGAAAACATTCTTGAAAAGCTCACTGGATTTTTTAGGAAAATGCTCTTCCTTTAGTTTTAATTGGGTATTTGCCCAAGAAGTTCTTGAAAGTTGTCATATAAGAATGGTAGTAAAAAGCTTATTTCAGGAACTTGTTTTGCAGAACATACCAGTTCTTATTCCAAAGAATATGCTGCTTCACTAGCATATGTTTTATAACTTCACTAGAGTGGTTTTCAAGATGGTAGCGTGGGGTTTACACTTCTGTGAACCTGTTACTTATATTTTCCAGCTCTTAACTCTGCTGCCAAAGTAGCATTTGTTTCATACAGATTTGTACATCATGCTTCCAACTTCTTTCTCGGGCCAGATATTGGCCTGGTGCAAACAGAGAGGAATACATATGATTGCTAGAGAATGGAGTAGTGTTCTCATTGATTTGGGGCTGGATTTTTTCATCATATGGCATGTTTCTCCCAATCATGGCATGTTTCTCCTGAATTTGGTTGACTGAGGCTGGAATTTTCAGTGATCAGGCAAACGTGGCTCCTGTCTTGTGGCACAGGGAAAGGGACCTGCTGAACTCCGCTCATCTGGCTTAGAAACAGTATTGACAGGCTCTAAAAACTCAGGAGTCTTCTAAGTGAGCGTTGTTTGTGTTTTGCAGAGTAGAAATTAGCTGAGAAGTCTTAAGAACTAAAAAGGGGAGTGTTGTTATACTCCCTTCCTGAGACCTGATTTTTTTTTTTTTTTTTAACTTGCTCAGGGGGTTCAGTAATTTACATATCTAGCTTTGCAGAGTCTGTGCTCATAGACCCTGCCCTGTGCAAATAACTAACTGTATGTAGATACAGCGTTGCTGTCAAAACATGTTATGTTACTGTGCTGTACCTGGCACTCACAGCCATCTGTGGCTTTGCCTGTGTAACCTGTTCAATTTTTAACAATGGCCTCTATGTCTGAACATATTGGGATCTAGAGATGATAATTGTCCACTTGTTCATGTAGTGACTCCCTCTGCTGCTTAGAACAAACTAAACAATTGTTAGCTAACATGAGAGTTTTTATTTATATTAAAAATTTCTTGCAAGGTAAACATAACAAACTCTTAATGGTTAGCTTTTTGAGAATATGTTTAAAAAAAGATAATGAAAATGCTTGACTAAGTTTGCTTGATGTATCAGTATTAACATCAAACAATTTTACCCCCCAAAATTTCCTCTGTCACTTCTCTGTTCATGGTATTTAACAAATACAACTGAAATGATATGGAAGACTGTCTCAAAGTTGACATATTAAATCTTTTGCTACAAAACATGTTTTAAAAATACAGTAAGAGCCCAGTGATTCTTTGAGGAAAAGGGGCAAACATTCAGCAGCAGTGATTGCCTCACAGGAGAGTTGTTAATAGGTTTACAATCTGTCAGTGTCTTCAAGAGAACATAGCAAGGAGTTAAAAAACAAAGGTATGATGTCCATCACTTTGAACATATTGATACTTGCTTTTTGTGTAGCAGAAACATTACCTATAGAGGAAAACAGCATTTCCAAAGAACACCGATTTTCTGAGGACTCTATGGATTCTGCACTTAGTTCTGTAAATCCTTCAAGTCCGACCCATCGAAATTCCACAGAATATCATACTTCAGGGAGTGCAGCATATTACAGAAATTCCCTTCAGCCAGTGACTGCTACCTCAAATTCAGCCCCAATCCTGCGCAGGCTGTCCTTGAGCTCTGCTGGGAGCAGCAGTTACTACGAAGTTAGTAGGAGTCGAATACAGAGGCAGATTGAAGGTATGCTATATAACTAAACTTTCCAAAGTATATAACTGCTTTTATTAGTGTACAAAGTCTGAGAGTTATGAACAAAGGACTCCTTTGCCATAGGAAAGCTTGCATATGGAGTGAAATGTGCTGTTGCCAAGCATGTCAGCCTTGCTAATGTAACTGCAAATGCAGAAGTTAAGCCTGTTAGAACTGAACTAATACTGTGGTGCAAGCCAGGAGGGGTCTTGCCTGCTGCACCTTCCTCTCACTGCTGTTATGGACCCTGCGGCAGGCCAGACTGAGGAGGGCTGGTTATATGCAGCTCAATTCCTGAGCATCTTATCAACTATTGCCGTGTTGCTGAAATATGGGAATAGGGTCTCCTCCTGTCCTTCCCTCTGTCTGCACACCTTAACTTGTCTTTGCCACATTCCCAATTTATGGCATCTTGGAACCCAGGAGCCAAGTACAAGTCAAACTAATCCCTCTAGGTATGTCATAGTGCTAATGTTTATGCTGCTATAAATATTTGCAGTTATATAACGCATTTAAAGACAAATGTAACAGTTCAATATTATTTGGAGGAAAATAAAACATATTTCTTTTTCATACATTGCAAAGAATGCATAATAAAAGCCGCATGTGAATATTAAGAATGTCTTACGTAAAATGGAATGTGTTATCCCTGTATAGACTAGTGATACTTCTTCCTTTCACAATATTTTTATACTAAAAGCTGCAAGTTCCACAACTGGACCAGATCTGAATTCACTAAAAAGGGAACCTTCAAGAATATTGAATAAGGATCCTTCCACCTGGTCAATAGAGGAAGTAATGCGTTTTGTGAAAGAAGCTGATCCACAGGCACTAGCTCCACATGCAGAACTCTTTAGGAGACATGTATGATGCATATCCATTCTGTTCCAGTAGATTGTGTGTTGTGTTAATCTCTTAAAATACAGCTTTCCTGTCTATCGCTCTATTTGCAATTGAAGGTAGAACAGGCTCTACTCGTATATTAGAGGGAGGCTGAAAATTATTTTTCTACCTGAAACTCCTCCTGCAGTATATTTTATCTGTGTTCCAGTCTTGTTAGACTAAAGTAAATACCCACTGCTTTCCAGCTTATATGGAACAAGGCCAGTACTGGAAGTATCCAAGTTCTAATGGCCAACATCCATGGTATCCCCATCATCCCTGGTACCTCTAGAGAAGATGGCATTCTCATGTACAGTGTGGGGCATTTAGCCTACAAAGACAACACCTCTCTAGGTCTGTTTTGGAGACTGATTATCCCAAAGTAGAGATGCTGTTATGCCTCACTAGCTTTACACCTGGTCATTAATACTAAAATTGAAAGAATCAATTGAAATGTTGAATTCATCTGTTTTGAAAAACAACGTGTAAGGTTTCATAATATCTAACTAGATGTTGTATTTAGATAGATAAGCTGTGTCAGTTTCTGTGCTGTTTTTGGTCTCCCCTCTTCCTTCTCACTGTGATTTTCTATGGCAGATTGCTCAGCAAAGAGCTGCTTTCTTATTTCATTGTGTATATGGCCCTCCAAAAAGAGACTGGCTTTCTCTTTAGTAGTATTTCACCCTTGTTCTGCACCAGCTCCTACTAACAGTTAAAACTCAGAGTAAGCTGGACTGGAAGGAGAACTTAAAATAACTTTTAACAGAGCTTCCTGTCTTATGTTTTATTTTTAGTTGTATAACAAGACTAAATGTCACTTGTTTTGTCAGGTTTATGTTTAAAAAAAATGAGACAGAGTGGTTTTCTTTATGGTGTTTTAAGGAACCAACTGCCTGTCTACAGTATGTAATGCTACTAAGAGCTTAGGACTGTCACATTTCAGCAGCTTCTCAACCAGGCAGTTGAAATCTGACTAAGTTGTCCTTGGTCTTGATCCTAACAATCTGTCTGCTTTAACCTGGACATAGATCTGTCTTATTTCACAGATTTAGATGGTCTGTAACCCCTTCCTCCATGTGACTGTTTGCATGCGCATGCCAGAATCCTCCCGCAGCTGTGTTCAAGGTTCAGTGCAAGGCCTCAGTGCTTGGATCATTTAATCTTTAACTGCACAGACCTTCCTTTGCAGCTTCTCTTTTTTTTCCCTTGACCCATTCACTTTTTTTCCCAGCCAGTACCTAATTTTGAGGGCTGTTCAGTCAGTTTCTTTTACTTACTATAATTTTCTTTAGCATCTCAAATACTTTAATTGTACATTAAAAAATACTAAAATAAATTCAATTTCAGTGGCCATCTGTAAATATGAAATTATACTAAGTTACTGTTTTATATATAGTAGATAAAATTTTACTACAGCGTAAACAAATATAATGTACTTTTCAGTTTTACCATGCAGCTTGTTAAAGTAGTTGTATGTTGTTGTGCTTATTCTCTTCCTTCTGCAGGAAATTGATGGGAAGGCACTACTCTTACTGAGGAGTGATATGATCATGAAATATATGGGACTGAAGCTGGGGCCTGCCCTAAAGTTGTGCTACCACATTGAAAGACTTAAACAAGGAAAGTACTAGCCAGTGGGAATACCACAAATATGTGTGTTCGTATCACACTAAGCTCTCAGGTTCACAGCCATCGCCTTTATTTGAAATTATTTTACTGATATAAATCATCTTTAGTTTTTGAAAGTGCTCTCAAAATGTAAAAAAGACATTCAGGATAAAGGAGTGGGGGGGAATCTGTATTACATTCTAGTATTTTGTGAACTATTTCAGAACGTCTGCAGGGAAGGACAGTTGATCATACTGAGGGGGGGCAGGTCGGGTAACAGCGCTCTCTGAATCCTGAAAAGTGCGTTCTCTGTTACAGACTTCAGCCAACGTGTTCATATTCAGAACCAAAACAGCTGAATCCCAAAGGAAAATAATAAAACAAACCAGCATCAGGTGTTAATAATTTTTACAGGGGTGGCTGTAAACTTTTATATTACAACAAATATTTAAAATAGAAGATCTCATCTCTGTAGTGAATACTGTGTCTGGTCCTCAAGCAGAGTAATACTCTAGTATATTATTCTAGATTATTCTTCCTAGATTTCCATAAAGGGAATAGCCATATGAATTGGTTGAGGCGGATGGAGGTGTGGGGAGGGAAGGGCTATGGAGGAGAGGGCTTAATACAAATATAAGCTTTTATAAAGTGTGATTATCAGTCCTTTGGTAAGTTATGAGGACAAATGTACGGTATATTGTCAATTTATGCAGGCAATAAATATTTCTGTTTCATGGAAGGGCATATTGGCTGTATAAACAGCCATTTCTGGGACAGACTGATTTAACTGGAACAATGCATTCACATCTTAAACATTCCATATTTTTGCTAAGTTTGGCATGGATATGTGTGTTCATGCTTTTTATATATACATGTGTATGTGTCGGGAAAATACATACTATATATATAAAAATATACATACACACTGTACATATGTATTCAGTTTTTTAATGTGTACTTTGCACTGTGCCAGAGAGAACTGTACAATTTCATGTTGGTTTTTTACCAGTAAATTTAGTTGTGTTCTACTTTCATATTCATTAGCACCTGTTTAATTTGTTGTCCATTCTTGGAGACAGAAGGTGACAAACAATCAGAGAGTGGCTTTATTCATACAGGCGAGATCCCTGTACTATGCAATACTCTTGGTTATTCACCACTTAACTCTGAGCCATATATTCTGGTATAGTTCTGGAAAGACACGCTTGGTTCTGATGTTTTGGGCTTTTATTTCCTATAAGGAAGTGCTACTATGTAACTGATAAGCCTTTTTTGGGTAAAATTGGTGCTGTTTGTATAAGCTGCAAGAATGAGTGGTGATAATACAGCAGTTTGTTGTCACTGCCAATTGTAATATACATCAGGGACAAGAAAATATACTTTCTGTGTAGGAAACTGAATGTACTGTATGTAATAGTGCAAGTGATAAAAACTATTTGCTAGGGAAGGTGTAGTCCTAAAATGGTAGGTTTTATTATATTTCTTACTGCCTTTTTATATGAAAGCATATAGTATAAATGTATTTTTTACAAATTCCTTTTCTGAAAATGCCTTGCTTTACTGATAGTCTCATACTCCTCAGGTTTCAGCAGAGATACTGCTGCAAAATAATAAATTTTGTGGCGCACAAGTGTCCAAGTATTTTGTTAGTTTAAGTGACTGCAATGCAATTTTGATTTAGCAAGTCATTTGGACTTTGAGAATTGTTTCTATTATTACATCATTAGACATTTGATACTAAAGGTTATCTATATTGATTTGTTTTGCATATCTTTTGGGTGCATATATGCTTAGATGAATAATACAAGCATGCTCTCTATAGTAGGAAAAGGTCAGAGCATTGATTGAAGAAACAGAATATTTTCTCTTTGTGTTAGGAAAATACTGACTTGATTGTTGGTGTAACCATATGAAAGTTAATTATATATTGAGGAAAACATCATGCGACACGTTTAGTATATTGTTTATACCTTACTTCTTCCACACTTTATTATGCTGAATTTCAGAGTTCTTTAGCGTAAAAAGATCTCATACGATTTAAGTGGAAGTAATTGACTGAAAACAGTTTTCATATTTTACATTGGCATTGGTTTAAGAAAAACAAAGATATTTAAATTTTCTGTTTGGCCTTTATGGAATGACATTTTTGTACATGGCACTATTATGGGTATAAATATTTGTTCAAGGCTTTCTGTGCACCTGTGTGCACAGGGATTACTGTGATGTTGCAGTACCAGAATTTCACCATGTGCTATAGCGTGAGATTCAAGCGTTCCAAGTGTTGTAGCAGAATATATTTTTTATTCTTTATTTTCAATGGGATGTTCTTATCTATCAACAAAAATAAAATAGTTTGTTCATTGTTTTAACTGTCCATTTTGTTTGACGTTGTGTATATGTGTGAGCACTGTTTGCGTAGGCAAGGGTAGCTATCTTATCTGGCATTTGGCAGTTCTTGACAGTTCATGTAAACATCTGATGTAAGGAAGTTTTAATCAAAAAGGTAAAATCATTCCAACATTGTTTATCTGAAGCAATTAATGTTTGAACTTGGGTTGGTCTATGCTTTCAGAATACCATCTTAGGAATATATTCAACTATTTAGTTTTGTATATAGAATTTTGCCACTTACAGAATTATCATATAACCACTGTGGGGAAGAGGCTGCTAAAAACTATTTGTCCTATGTTCAGATGAAGACCTGAAGTGTTTTAAATCAAGGCAGTTAATAGCAATAGGTTTGAACTTCATACACTTCATGCTTTCTTATTTCTGTGATACAGGAGTCTGTTGTCCTGGTGGCTGTTTGCAGTGATAAGCCTGCGCTTGAGAAGTAACTTAACTTTGGTTAATGGTAACTTCAGATCCTTACAAGGCAGATTATGGAACTTGGAAGTTGGTAGTGACAGTAGTCTAGAGGCATTTTGCATCTGATCTCTCTCAAAAGATACTGAATATCTTTTTGGTGTGTATTTGATATAGAAGACATCATGATCTCTCTGTTTCTCTGACTTGCTTTTCTGTCAACAGGGATTCATCCGCTTATCTGGTTCTGTATCTTTTAGTTGCTTTGCAAGACAGTGCCATAACTCCTCAGTACATTGTAAGACCTCTTCTATTTGAAATTAAAATACTGCTACCTGGGAGGACTGGTAGCTCTCACAATTCTTGTTGCAGAAGACCTGTGCAATATTGAAATGGAAGAGTGCTGTATGGCAGGGTGATTGCACGTTGCAGTTGACATGACTGCACTTCTAACAAGTTTGTTGTGGCTGTATACATATTGTAGGACTTTTTCAGGAATGACAGTGAAAGACAGCAACATCATGTTATAAATGTTGGCTCAAAGGATGGACCATCTTCCCCTTTTTTGTTGCTTTTAATAAAGGCACACCATTTTTTACTTCAGTTGGTAGACACAGGGTCAAAGGTGTTCATCTGAATATGCATGGTATTTGTAGAAACTCTTCTTCCAGTCGCTCAGGTATATAATTTGATCAAAAGCAATGTTAATCTTCTCTGTAACTCTGATGACAGTTTTATGTGTGTGTGGATGTGATTGTGTATGCCCTGAACGTGATACAAAAATTCTATATTTGAGTATCTCACATATTCCTGTAGGGGGAATAATGAAGCCCTGGGTAAGGATGACTAAAATCTTGGAAGTTTGAATCTTGTCAGATGAAATGCCACGGTTTGTCTCATTCAAGAGTGGGCCCACATTTTCCCCAGTCTTCCTTTTGTCACCTATAGTCTATTTTAATGCAGTATCATGTGACATTTTAAAAGTGGATGGCGGTATTTTTCCTTTGATTGGCTAGCTAGTTACATAATAGAGTAAAATGAACAATTAATTCCAGCATTAGATATGTGAACCTGTTCTAAAAGTTATGAGCATCTTTGTCTTTCTGCTGCTCTTTCTGCTGAATTGAAGCTATGTAGAGTTAGGCTGGCTTGGTTTAAAGAGAAAAAAATAAAAAAGAAAAAAGAGACCCCCTCGAGATCAATTTCAAAGGTCATATATTCCTCCTCTCTTTTTTTATTACATGTAAAACTATTGGAGTGAGTAAAAAGTGCTCGTTTGGAACTGCCTAAGAGTGATGCAGGGAGGCAGAAGCTGATTTCATGTCCATTTCAGTGGTGAAATGATTGCTGCTTTTTTTCAAGTCTTGATTAAAATCTTCCGCTCTGTAAAGCTTACTAACTAGCCTGTAATCCTAGGATCGTGTTCCCCAACTGTCAGCGTTCCTGTTGTTTCAAAGGTCATGCAGAGCCATTTTGAGACTTCGTCTTCTTAAAATCTGAACAATCTTGTAAACTCACTGTATTTTGAGTCTGCAACTGAGACATTTTATATCCTTTTTTTTTTTTTACAGTGAGAACCTCAGAGATTGTTTTTTTAAAAGTAGCAAAATATTTTGCTACTTTCTCCTCTGATGGTTTGTCCTAAATAAATTCTCATTACTGTGGCTGTGTACATGATGGAAGTCCTATGTGTACTTAAAATATGCCATTACAGTAGTCCAATAGGCTTTTAAATCCCTCACTTACATGAATCATCCATCCCTGTCCTAGCAGATCATTTTGATTAGCTGTAATTTGTCCCATTTGAATGGGAATTAGCTTCCACCAGCTCCAGAATCCCCTAGTCCTGCTGTACAAGCTGAGGAGTCCTGCATGAGCTGCTTCTCCTCATAGCTTTATGGACCACGGCTAGTTTTATTTCAGCTTTCATTATCTGCAGGGGAACTGTTAGGTGCTGATAGCAAAGGCTGCACACCTCTCTTTCTTTTCTTTTTAAAAATACATGAAGACATTTTCATCCACAGAGATTCACTTTTCAGCCTCTGAAATCAAAGCCCTTCCAGGACAAACAGTACAAGCAAACAGATGCCAGCACAAGAGGAAAGGGAGATTGCATCCCATGTTGTGTGAACAGACAAATGTGAACAGATGTACAGTTTGGAGCTGGCAGAAACCCTCTCTGCCAGTAGTTCCTTTCTAGTTGTGACAGCTGGAAGGAAATGAACACACCACAAAACCACCATGATAATTGCCATTACCCTGCATTGGCAGTCTCGGCACTGAGGTCAAGAACTGGAAAGACAAAGACTCATCTACCCTCCCAGGTGGAAGCTGAGGCAATTGGCAAGGCACTGGGAAAAATCTTAATGAACGGTGGCGCACCTTAGAAAGTCTGGTGTTCAAATGCAAGAGGCCATAATTTTACTAGATTTCTCCCTTTCTCATATTTAGTTTTTTTCACTAGTTATGGAGGCACTCTGTTTCCCCAAGCAATTGTGCTAGTGCTGTCCAGATCCTTAAGAGTGGGGTTTTCAAACAGGTCTGAACTCTTCTTCCCTCAACTTCCATCTCTACAAACCAGTGCTGCCAAACAGGTCTTCCTCTTATTGGAGACCCTTTTGAGGGAAGGATCTTTGCATGTGCTGCTTATTCCTGCATGTTTTGAAAAATAAGAAAAGGACACTGCAGCTTGCTTGCTTTCTCTCTCATGTAAGTACCACCTGTTGCTACTGAGTTCAGTCCTTGCCTGGGAATGTTGGTGGTACTCTGTTAGGAACAGATGCCTCTCACCTGGGCGATGTTACTCAAGGTGTGGTCTACAAAGTGCTTTTCTGTCTGTCAGTCTGTCTCTCTTTTTTTAAGTCCCTGTGCTCACATGAACAAAACAG
This sequence comes from Aquila chrysaetos chrysaetos, assembly GCF_900496995.4. Lineage (NCBI taxonomy): Eukaryota > Metazoa > Chordata > Aves > Accipitriformes > Accipitridae > Aquila > Aquila chrysaetos. Next base: position 47,588,161 of record NC_044010.1, read on the forward strand.
TGGGGAGGGAGAAATGAATAAATAGATGCTCGGTTTTAGTCTACCCTTGGTTTATGCTTATGCTTCAGGGGTGAGGTGCTAGATAGGTCATTGTAATGTACTGGGGACATTGCTTATTAGGCTTAGTGGGAAATGGTGGAGGGTTGGGCGTTTTTTTGGTTGGTTGCAGTTTCGGGGAGTTTTGTTGGTTTGTTGTGGGGTTTTTTAACTGAATGCTGTCAGCTGTTTGTTTATTTCCAAGGGACCAGCTCAGCCAAAGGGATTATATTACTTTCATACATCTTTGCATTCACCATAGTGTATTAATGGTCAACTGTCTTTGCCTGGGTGGTGTTTGGCTACAGGAAATGAACAGGTTGGGGCAAGTTTAAATGTTTGGAAAGAAAACAGAAATGGAAGCCTGCGATGAGTGATAGGATTTGTATGCAATAAACATGGGAAGGAAAATATATGAAGAATGAAGTAAGAGAAAATCAGAAAGGAGAAAACCAGGTGGATGTACTAAGTTAAACAGTTTCAGATTTGGATGCACTGACTGTTGAGTCACAACTAGTGTCTTTGACTGTGTTGAGCTGGGATTTTAAAGAGGAAAGTTAGAAATTAACATTTTGAACTGTGTCAGGGGTGTGAAGTATTTTATCTTGACGTGATTTAATCTGAAAACATGGGCTGAATCCTTGTAATTCCCTACCCAATTCTTGGGGCATCCTCTCTCAGTCCTTAAATTGTTTCTTCCTAATTGAATGAGCTGCTGCTACCGACTCCCTCTTGATGTGATTTCTTTTAAAGCCAGACCAGTTGAGGAGCCAAAACCTAGGAATACAGGACTGGGTTTAATTTCATATAACTTCATGTCTTTATATCATAGCTGTCTAGACTCTCTCTCATTGTAGTCCATGGAGGTCTAGCTGACCAAGTTGAGGGTATGAGTGATCTGACCAGCTACCAACATCTGCTTTACAAAGAGCTGAATAGCTCTCTTGACTCTGGGGGTTTTATTGACTAGATTTCCAGTATCTGTCATGGGAACCTCAATACCCATCTCACTTAACTTTAGCATGTGAGCTAATTCCCCACCTAAAGTACTGTTTGTTGCAAGTAAGATGGAACAGTCCCCTTACTTGAGCCCTTCACTGAAAGACCTAGTTGGCGCTCAGAAGGAAATGTTCAGGTGCACATGGTACTAACCAAGAAATGCTGGCCAGATCCTGTGGTCTGCCATACAAAGGGTCTTGCTTGAAAGTCCGAATGTCCAGAATATCTAGCCCCAAAAGTCTATCCATACAGAATATTTCTGCTCTCTTAGATCTTCATTGCTGCACAGTTAGAGCGCTGTTGCGTATCTCCTGTTTAAAGTGGCAAAAGGCAGACAACAAGCATTTAAATATTCTGTTGGTCTTTTTTAACCCCCCTCTGACCCCCTGTACATGAATACGGGTAGTGCTAGGTGAGTGCGGCATATGCTTCATCAGGCTTTAAGATCGAGTCTGGTGGCTTTGTGCCGTCATGGTTGAGCTGTGGAGGGTCTCTGAGGGGCAGGCACATGCTCTCTTATGCTGGACCGTGCTCTGTGGACCAAGCTTTCAAGGCACGCACTTTGAAACATTTGTTTAAAGAATGAAAATCCACTCCATACCTTTATAACTGTGAATGCAGGTAGGAGTTTTTGTTTCTTAATAAACAAGAAATGACTTGTATATCAGAAGCCTCAAAAATTAATAGCTTTCCCATGCTTCCTGAGGGACTTTTAGGGGTTTTCTTGCAGTACATAAGTTGTAGAAAGAAGGACCTCCTTGTTTTGTGTCACAGTGATGCACCCTTGGTGTGCGAGATGCCAGACTAGGACAAAACGTTGCCTATCTTCGGTTCTTAAGCAAAGAAAGATGGGAACTCTGTTGACGAGGATGTGGTGGGAAGGATGATATTGAAACAATGCAGAAAATGTGACTGTTTTGAGACAGCTGTGGGCTAAGGCACATGAGTAATCCCAGGATCAAGGGGCGGGCTGGGCACAGGCTGACGCAGGGATGTGAAGTGTCTGTTACCAGTGCTTCACTGGGAACATGCGCTTCTTTACAGTGAAAACTTATGTTTTACCTGGAAAATAGTGCTCCCTTCCAGATAGTTGATTACATTGTATCCTGCCACTTTCTCTTTTAATTTTCCCCTCTTAGTTTGAAAGTATCCTCATCATTTCAGTACCAGGATATTATGCTATTATTCTAGGAGAGCTTCGGGTATATGGGCACAAAGCAGTGCTAAATATTTTAGCGATTAGTAATTTTTATCCCCAAACATGAAGAAATGTTTCAGATGGTTCAACAACAGAATGGATTTTCCTAGTGCGGCTGCAATACCAGGATTTTAACAACTGTGGAAAATATGTTTTCCGCACTAAAATTAGGGGATTTGCTTGTGTGTGTAGGACTGCCCCAGAGTACTCTGAAATGCAAACTTCAGCATTAGGAGTATGTGGTATAGTCTAAGAGAAATGCAACTTTACATAAGAGGAGGGGGAAGCATTGGGAAAAAAGTGAAATGTGAGTGAAAAAAGCAAATTGCACAAATTAACATCATTAATGTTGCGGTGGCAGGCTGGCTCCATTCGGGAGGGCAGGAACCAATCCCAGCCAGAGGAAAACAAGGTCTTTGACTGAGCCCTGTAGCATGTTTTTATAAACTTCAGCACAAAAAGAAACTAAAACATCTGGCACCAGGATATTATGCAATGTTGTTTTATGCTATTTTCATTGTCTAAGATTCTTCATGAGGACTGTTAATGAGTCGCTTATTGTTGTCGATCGCTGTCCTGAGGTGCCTCTGTGCAATTGAAGGAGCACAGTCTTCTCTGAATTGCTCCCTTTGGTGCTTGGTGGCCACTGCTGTGCCAGCCGGTTTCACCTGAAAGCTTTCTTGCATGCCAGAATTGCGTGAAGCTGCTTCTTGAGCCCCTGTGGGTCAAACCTCTGCAGGGATGTGCAAGGTGGTGTGATAACCCAGGTGCTCTGGGGGGGCTGAGCAGAAAAGGTTAAAAAAGAAAAGTTGGGAGACATAGTGGCATATCAATTTTACAGCGCGCAGGAGCGTGGGTGGTAGGAGAGCCTAGGTCGCGCACGTTACTTCAGGCCTGTGGTACGCAGAAACGGATGCCTTTGCTGTTCTCCTTCCCCTCCCCTTCCCACTGCGCTGGGTTTGCTGCAGCTCCTCCCCGTCACCTGCTGCATCAGGGCAGGAGTGGGAAGGCCACGCGGCCTCGCGTGCTCCGCCTGTGTGTGGTTTGATATACGGTCTCCCCCCCCCCTCACTTCGCAGCTGCCTTCAGCCCAAGAAAATGTTACCCTCCCAGCTCTCGGTGCTCACCTTTCTTCCCGCTCTTGCTAAGCCGAGTGGCCCTGGAGCCTTGCCTTTGAAGCTGACACCTTCCTTTTCTCTGTCCGTCTGCTTATGGCCAAGGGCCGCAGCTTTCCTTCTCCTCTTTGTTCTCGGGCTGCCTGCTTGCTAACTTTAATAAAGGTGCGATGTTCACAGGTCTGGAGGCGGCTCTTATCTCGGCTTCCACTGCCTGCTTTCATCTCCCCGCCCTCCACCTTTTCCTTGCGCTCGTAATTGTCGTCTTCTCACCTGACTTCTTGTCTGTTCTCTCAGCCTAAAAACTGCCTGTTTCAGGTAAGTTCTCTGGCTGAGAAGCTGCTCATTCTTCTTTTGGATTCATTTCTGTTGCTAACAGCTCACTCCATGCGCTGAAGCCTTAGCCGTGCCCCCCTGGTCCCGGGGCCGTGCCTTGGGCAGCGCAGGGGAAGGGGACCGGCTGCCCCGCGGAGGAGGGCTCCAGGCTGGTGCATCTGAGCTCTCCCACGCCAGAGGCTGCCACGTACCGTGGCCTTCGTCCAAGACGCACAGCCCCGCTACGCTCCTCGGATTTGGTGTCTGGCTTCCTGCAAAGCCCCTGCCTGATGGGGGGAAGAGAGCAGAGGAGAAGGTAACCCCCCCACAACCCTCTCACCCACCCTGTAATAAAAGCCCACACCCCAAGTCCAAGTCGAAGGAAGCTTGGAGCCAACAAGGGGTGCCCTTGAGGGTCTGCAGTGCTCCTCTCTCCCTTTCTACCTTACATATACCCATCATTGTAAAACATCTTCCTCCTACCATTACGGCTTAATGACTTTCCCTTCAACTTCACAAGAGGTATTAATGTCTCCATTAACAGCCACCAGAAATGGAAGCTCCATATATCATGAGTGCAGCTCCGCGTCCTTCTCCTCATACAGAAGTTTCAGAAGCAGTTAAAATGTAGCCCTGTAGAAAATTAATGGCCCAATATACAAAATCTGTAATTGCTGCTAGAGGCGAGGAGGAGGAGGTGGAAGTGCTCAATCTTGGTGTAATTAAGTACCTTGTTCTGTGGCTGCTTCTCCCCCGTGCCGATGGGGTGTAGATCTCGGGCTTCACACGCAAGAGATGGTGGGAGGCAAATGGTCCCTACTTAGTGTCGTTTGCCCAACAGTTAAGCATCAGGAGAGGTGCCGGTGCGTGGGTCCTGCTCCCATGGCACTGCCTTGAACAATAGGGTTGCGTGAAAGGGTGGCAGGGGGAGGGAGTGGGAGCTGCCCTAAGCCTTCCCAGAAGGATGCTGTTCGGAATATCCCCCTGCCATTGCAGTCTAAGCAATGGAAAAGCCGGGCGGTGGGGTGGGTGAGCCCAGTCTGCTCTGTCCGCCCATTTCTAGTGGGGTGTCTCCAGCCCGTGTCGCCCCGTGGGGGACACCCATGGTGACCAGCAGTGCCGGGGACCTTGGTCCTTCTGGAGATGGCCCCATAAAGCCAGGGGGGCCTGTCCTGGGTGGGGAAAAGGAGGATGCTAGGACAGCTGGAGCCTGTTCTGGTTTTCTCAGCCCCGTTTCAGAGCGCGGAGGCTGCAGTTACTCTTGTAATGGCCTGGGGGAAGATGCATCCGCATGGCTGCTGGTCTGGTCTGCCTTTACAACCAGCACCAGTTGGCTTTAAAGTGAATTAGTCACCCGTAGGCATTGGGTGTTTTGAAAGTGCTTGTATGGGTTTATAATAGTATAAAGCTGATTTAGCCTAATTTGTTGTCGGGGTTTCTGGGGCTTGTGGTCTAAATTCAGTTAAACCAGACCACTGTGTGAGTGTGGGCCAGGAGGTAGCCTGAGCATTGAAGTTAACGTGGGAGCACCAGTAGCTCCCAGTAAAGGCCTGCGAAGGAGAGGAGGGAGAACCTCAGCAGCTGCAGCCAGTGTCGCCGACAGGCGCTGCTCTGCCTGTCGCCGGTGCCCTGTGGCCGGCAGGAAGGGTGCGCAGCGGCTGGATGCCCTCCCTCCACCTGCTGAGGATGCTGCAGGGGATGATGCTCGCACAAGGATGGCGGGGATCGGGGTGGTCGGTGCAGCAGATGTAACCACCGGTATGAGAAGCACATACTTTTTGGAAAAAAAAAAAAAAAAATTTTTAACAAAATCCCAGAAACTTCTTTTGAACTTGGTTCTGTCAACTGCAGAATAAAAATGACAGCAGCTAATGCTGTGACCTCCTTCTTTTTAAAGAATCTGCTGTAGCCCTGGGGAAAAAAACTACATTTTTCAGAAGGTTTTTGACACTCTGGAATGGGCCCAGCTGAAACAGAGTGGGACAGTGACAAGTGGGATGGCTGTCCCAAGGGATGTCGAAATCCTGAGCCTCTGCAGTGCAATAACCAGAAGATGACACATTTCATCAGTGCAGTTTCTTGGAAGGAGCAAAACAAAGTAGCAGAGTATTTTCAATTAAGAAAAAAAATATTTTAAAAAATACAGTCAGATGACTAAACATTAATGAATCCATCAACACTTTATGCTCTTCTGAACATTGTCAGTTCTGCCAGCTTTGGGAAAAATAAAAGGCTTTAAAAATACTTAAAAAGCGAGAGTTTGACAGAACTTGATGCTAAGGTTATGTGAAAGTCCCCCATTTTTATATTAAGCGAGAGGGCAGCGATCCTTCAGCCCAAGAAAAGAGAAACAGCATGCCTTTCCTAACTTCCTAATGCAGATGCATTTTCTGAATAGCGAGTTGGTGTCTGCTGGCATCAAAAGTTTCAACAGCTTTTGGCATGACACTGGTGCCTACGGGTGCAATTAGACTTCTAACCCTGAAGCCGCTTCTTTGGGCAACTTCTCATTGCATGAACAACTGCAAAAACCTTCCCAAAACTGTCCAGGAGGAGTCTTGGAAGTTCCTTGGCTGCAGCTAGGTAAAGGAAGGCACAGTTAGCGTGCAACAGCATCCAGCTGATGGGTTTACAATGGCTTTTTTTATTTAGACAGTACTGGTGCAGTGCTGGGAACATGTAATTTGAAATAACAAAAAAAGAGAAGTTTTTCTACGTGACAGGTATAGCCACAAAAAAGGCAGTGCCCACCAAAAATTGTTCTCCTGCTCTCACACTCATCCTTCTGCTAGGATGGGTTTTTACAAGCAAGCCGTGTGAACTTAAAAGCCAACAGACAATAATGCATCTCCACCTCATTTCCATACACAAGTGCAAAACCATAACCTACCAGAACTTTTATTTTAGTTGTACATTCACATTTCTCCATTGACGTGGGCGGCTTGTACACTGCCAAGTGATAAAGTTACACAGTTCTGCTCTTTCATGTGCATTGATTTCAGCCATCAAAAAAACTTAGAAAACTAACAATAAACAACCTTTCCATGTATGTGTAGTCAGGCTGGGAAAAATTATGCGACTTTTCCTTCCCCTCCTGCCCCCTGGCAACCGAATTCCCCCAACTTTTAGGCTTTTCTCTTTTAAATGACTAATAACATTATTTAATATTTTAAGACTGTTTCCTACAGGTCTCTCGCAATGAAGCTGGCATTAGGTGCACACTGGGCTCTACTGCTCGCTTGCTCTTGCTCTCGCTCCTCTGGAAGCTCGTTTGGGTGCATCATTAGTGGCTGTCGTGACGTGCTCTCCAACAGTGCTGCAGGACAATATAATTTTTCTTAGCCTGCTATTTTTTTCTTAACATTTTAGGCTGATCACAAGTCAGTTGCAAGGCTTTACAGTTTACAGACTTTTTGCCAAACCTTCTCTGTATACTGAAAGCGAGTTAGAAATGACAAAGAATGCCGCGACCAATTAGCACGTACAAACATTTATTTTGAAATTTCCATTCCGACCGTTATGAAGAATTACATCATCAAAGCACTTTATGGCAGTGAAAATAGCTCTTACCCCTCTGACTCATCCATTACTCCATTAAAGCTGCAAAATGTGCAATCTGCTTGAAAAATAGGTTGCTTTTTATTCAGTTTCCCATGAAAAGTCAAAATTCGATAACAAAAAAAAGGAAAGGAAAAAAAGAACCAACCCAGCTTATAGGGACTCTCCATCCGATCCTTCCCCCAAAAATAACTTACAAAGATAGTTTAAAGTTTTAAATGAGTTTAAAACCAAGTGCATCTTTTTTTTAATTTTTTCTTCTTCTCCTCATAATAATCTTAAAATTCTAAAAACGCATAATTTACTTTCTTGGAAAAAAGGCAGCGAGCCGTTGCTTCTTGATTGGAAGAATATGTATCTCCGGCGAGTTCATTTTCTTTAGCTTTACGCTCCTGTTTTTGACGGGTTTCCTGAGGGCCTCGGCGCTGTCCCGGGGCTCGGGCGGGCTCTTCACGTCGTAGCACTGCAGCACCGAGTCCTGGGGCAGGTCCCTTTTGAAGGAAAAGTTTTTGGTGGAGACCCCCGACAGGCCCTTGATCTTGCCGCAGAAGATGGTGGGCACGGCGTCCTTGACGGAGACGATGACTTTGGCTGTCTGCGAGGTGCTGACGATCTCGATGTTGTTGCCGGCCTTGGGCTCGCAGCCCGCCCTGCCCGCCTGCTCCACCAGCCACTTCTGCGGCTGCCGCAGCAGCTCGGCCGGCCCGCTGGCCGCCCCCCGGCCCTCCGCCTTGCCCGACGCCTCCGGGGGCTTGCAGGGGGCGAAGGGGGCAGCGGGGCCAGGCAGCTTGTCCGGCGCGGGGTGACCGCCGGCCTCGGCGGCGGCGGCGGCGGCAGGGCCGGTGCTGGCGCCGGCCGCCTCCCCGAGGGGCCCCACCGGCTTGCGGCAGGAGGCGAGGGACAGGTCCAGGGCCCCGTCCTCGGGCGGCGGCGGCGGCAGGGCGGCCTCGCCGGCCCGAGGCGCAGGCGGCCCTTTCATGGAGAGGTCCAGCGCCTCGTTCTCGCCGCCCATCTTGATGACGGTGTGGCGGCTCAGCTGGGGAAGCTCCCGCGGGTGGAGGAGGTCGAAGGGCTTCGTCTCCTCCTTCTCCAGGGGGGTCTGGGTGCCCTTGCAGGAGTGGGGGGCGAAGAGCGGCGGCTTGGGCGGGTCGGGGGCCGCCTTGGCCTCGGCGCCGTGGGGCACGGGGATGGGGACGGGGATGGGGATGGGGACGGGGACGGGCAGGGGCACGATGACGGGGTAGGGCACCAGCAGCGTAGCGGGGGGCACCAGCGGGGAGAGGGGCGAGCTGAAGGCCTGGGGCGGGAGGGCGGCGTAGTCGGGGGGGGGCTGGCAGGGGGCCGAGCCCAGGGCGCCCTGCGAGGGGAACAGGTCCTGGAGGACGGCGGCGAAGCCCGGCGTCTGAAAGACGGGGGGCAGGACGGGCTCCTGCGCTTGGCCGGAGGGCTTGGGGTCCAGGAGCTGGGGCTGCCCGACGGGGGGGGGCGGCGGTGGCGGGGAAGAGGCCGGCGTGCAGCGGGCTGGCGGGGCAGGCGGCCCCCGGGGGCAGCACCAGGGGCGAGTTCAGGTGCTGGAAGACGTGCTGCTCCAGGAGGACGGGCAGCGGGACGGGGCCCTGGGTGGTCATGACGTAGGGGGTGGCGGCGCTGGCGGCCGGCATCTGCGGGGCGGCGCTGCCGGCGACCTGCAGGTGGATGGGCAGGACGACGGGGCTGTCCCCCAGGCAGATGGGCTGCAGCACGGTGGCCGCCACCTTCAGGGCCACCCCGCTCTGCGACTCGGCCGGCGGCGTCAGGATGGAGGGCGCGGGGACCGTCACCAGCGGGGACAGGGCCTTCTTCATCAGGTCGGCCGAGTTGATGTTCCAGGCCTCGGCCGTGATCAGCTGGGCCACCCCATTCTCCAGCTTGTTGTTGGCCATGGCCGAGGGCGAGCTGGTGACATCCATGGGCAGGTTCGGGGCGTCCTTGTACAGCTCCTCCATGTCGCGGGGCTTCTCGGGCTCTGCCGGCGCCGCCTCTACATCGCCGTCAGCGGGACCCGCGGCGGCTCCGGGCTGCCGGGAGCATCGGCACCGACATAATTTGGCCTGCGAGCCAGAAACATGTTTTAGGCAGCGCATAAATCTCCCCCTTAAAATAATATTTGCAATTGCCTTTAAAGACCCCATCGCCAAAGAAAAGCTGCTAAACGTTTCCATGCTTCAGGCTAACGGCTCCATAAGACAGTGTACTATATATACAGCGTTGCTGGATATACATACATCCCTGAGTGTTGTACGAAGAGTTTTGAGGAACTTCTATTTAGCTGTAAACACAGATAATGTAAAAGGCCTCGAGGACTGCCTGCAGCCAGCAACGCCCCCCCCCCCCCCCCCCCCAGTACGCAGCCTGATGAACAAGGACTTGGGCCATCCGTTTCACGTTTTTAAACAAAGCTTCACGTAAATGACAGTGCACGGCAGAGCCGAGCGACAGCGTGCTGTTTTAACTCAGCCCCCAAAACAAACATTTCTAAAAACAGCACGGCTAAGAAATGTTCCACCCTGGGCGAAGGGTGCTCAGTTCCCCTGTAGTACTTGGCCCTTCTTCATCCTGGTGGGATTTACTAAACGCAAGCAGGCGCGCGCCGCACAGTGCGTACGGCACCTCCGAAACTGCCGTGTGCAGGGTGAGAAAGGAGCCTGGCCAGGCAACGGCAAAGCAAAACCAAACCAAACCCCGGCCCTCACCCTGCCACAGAGCTAGAGAGAGACAGTAGTGTGAACCAAGCAGCTGACTGATTAAAGACCCAAGGAATAACAAAAAAAATCAAAGCAACTGCAAATTTATTTTGACAGCCCAACCCTTCATATTAACCAAGCAAATGGCAATTAAAAAAGGGCCGAGATGGTTTCCATTCATGATTGCGGTGAAATTTCCAGCCTATTTCCTAGAAAGACTACCCCCCCCCCCAAAAAAAGCAGCACATTAATGGCGCTGCGCATGCATTTACTTAGAACGATAAATAATTTCAACCCTGCGAGCTGCCACCAGCAGACTTTGGCTGGGGGCTGGCCGCTCCGCCTGGCACCACCCGTGCCTCTCCCAAAGTGTGCGGCGCATCCTGCCGTAGTAATAATCACCATGGAAACTTGTCCGGTTTCAGCTGCGTTACCACAGGAAAGCACTGGCACACCCAAAATTTACATTTTTCACCTGCACGTGGCTGAATCCTGCTCCCTACGAGCAAACCGTGTGCCATCGCTGCAGCCCGGCTGGCACGCTGGCGTTGGGATGATAGGGAGGGCAGCGCCGCTCCGAAATTGGACGGGTAAGGACTCCCAGCCTGGGGATGTGTCTGCATCGGAGAGCACGCGAAGACCTCCGCTGGCTCTGACACTTACAGAAATTATTTGCTCGCATAGATGTTTGTAATACTGACAAACCTGCAAAGGGGACAGGGAAAAGGCAAGAAAAGAAAAAAAAAAAAAACAAACTCCACAAACAAAGGCTAAAAAATGGCCAAGGCAGGGAAGCGGGAAATCTCCCAAGTCTCTCCTGAGACTTGTAAATCCTTGGATTTGGCAGCAAGATGCTACAGTGAGCGCAAGACTACAGAAATGCCAGGAGTTAATAGCGGAGGCTGGTTGGGTAAAATGCTAATAATTTATCAGACGCATTTGAGTTCTTAAAAAGGATTTTAAAAAGTAAACAGATGAGTCATTTCTTTTCCTCTCCTGCTGCTGGCTTAAGGAGAATAACTCCGGATTTTTCTCATCTCATGAAATGTTCTGCAGAAAGCATTCACAAATACAGGGTTGAGGGGTTTTTGTTTCCTTTTCCAGCTTCAGCTGAGACAGATTACAGACAGACAGAGGTGCCCAAGCACCGAAAAAAAAAGGAGCAAAAATCAAATCCCTTATTCAGAAAGTGACAAGAGTCAGTATAAAAAAAAATTGCACCGGTCGGTTTTTTTGGGGGGGGTGGGGGGAGGGAAGGGAAGAGCAATCATTTCTACAAATAAAGACAATGAGGAGACTGCTCAGCAGATGCAAGCTGAAAAAAAAATAGACGTTGTTGTTTCTGTTTTAAGGAATTAAAAAGTCATTTTCTGCTGCTCTCATATAATCTCTCCCTGTTTTTAAAAATGACCATTTTAAAACCCTGTGGTCTCTGCAGCACACACCAGCATCTTTGCTCCTCCAGCTGCTCCAGCACAGCTGAGTATTTTGCACATAACACTGGCTCTTCCCGATGTTTCTGTTTGCTTGAGAAGCGTGAGATCGCAGTGTTTTTATAGAGAATTAACGATCTGGCAGGGACAGGAAATGACCCCTGTTCCCCTGGCAAACCTATTTAATGTTGAGAAATAGAAAAATTAAGATGAAAATTATGCTGCGTAAGAGACTTGAGGGATTAGCATGCTGTACAGACCCATGGAGCGGGAGACAGATCACGGATGAAGATGAAAGTATAAACCGTAATAAAATCCCCCCATTGCTGCTTTAAAAGGTGACAGGGCTGGAGGCAGAGGAAATATCTAGATGAGGGGAAGAAGAGCTCATCTATCACCATCAGACACCTTGAAGAAATGCCTGTGGGCTTGGTTGTTTTTGTTTTTTTTAAAGCATAGTCAAATACTGTTTTCCACACTGAATCCTACATATTTCTGGGATCTATAAATACAGGTTGTTGAGCTTGTGGCCCTACACTGCCTCTGGGAGGGCCCCACTGTGTGAGGGGAAGGAGAAGACGAGAAAGGTGAGATGCAGCCCTCGACCCAGGTTTATGGGTTTGGGGTGAGGTTTTTTTCCCCCCCCTCACCTTTCCTATGTGGAAGTTTTCCTTACTTCCAGTATACCTGCTTCTTGAGCATGTGACCACTACAAAAAAAAAAAAAAAAAAAAGACATACATATAGATATATATACACACACACACTTAAAAATATTTCATGATCCTGCCCGCAGCCTGCAGCTTGGCGGTAGCCAGCTGCCAGGTACAGCGGAGTCCCAGCACAACTGCCTCCTGCACCCTGTAAGGCAATTTTCAGTTTCACCTGGGAGGCAATCCCAGGGCTGCTAAAGATGTATTACACTGAACACCTATTATCAAGGTCAGTAAGCAGACAGAGTGAAAAGGATCCAAGTCCCCAAGCCTCAAAAGAGGAAACATTTGAAGATCTGGGATCAAGAGACAGTTTGAAGTTGTCCAAAGAGGTGTTTTGTAGTTCCTGGACTCCTCTTTTATACTACATACACCGAGTACAAGGTACAAAACCGTAAGTCAACATGGAGATGACTTTAAAGTGATGTCTCAGTGCTGGTATTAACAGTGATAGCTATACTATATTTCTCCTTTAATAAAAAATCAACCTGAAACACGCGCTGGGTTTGCGGTTTTTCGGGGTTTTTGGGGGGCTGGTTAAGACTGCTGCTTCACTGCACGTACATTATTCAGAGTTACTCAGCTTTTAAAACAAGTTTCATATACCTAATATACACAAATGAAGGTAATATAATTCACTGAAATTGCTTTAAGTTTCCTCTGTCTACCACACCTCAGTGCCAGAAAATCAATTAATTTCACTTTCCCTACTTATCTATTTAATATTTAATTTGCTCTTTGTTTTAATTGAAAAGAAGCTTGCAACACTGAAACGAGCCCTATTGTAAATAACCCAGGCTTTCCCACCGGGGTGCTGATAAGAGTTAAGTTCATGGCACTGTGCAATGATGTGTGTAACTGTACAGGAAATGGTATGTTAGCTATACAGAAATGCCATGAAAGGGTGCTGATAACTCTAGCTTATTTTTTTTATCTCCTGCTGATGGCCGTGCAACAGACTTTCCTCAGGGCTGTTGCATGCCTTCCTGTGGGACCACAGCACCGCACCGTACGCAGCTATCCCCACGCTCTGCGTGCTCACCCGTACCGCAGCTTGTACCTCCCTATCTACACAGAATTCAAATTTCGCTATGGGAAGGTTCTCAGATGCTGCCTTTGTGGGATGCCCTGCCCAGTACCTCCTGGAAAAATCGGGCTTCCCTTCAGTATAAACACAGTATCAAACACAAACCAAAATTACAAATCTTGACTTAATGGAACAGCTTGGGGACAAAACTACGGACAGATTTGGACTTCAATGTTTTGCCAAAACTCACTGCTTGCCGTCGCTGATCCTCCCGCCAGAAGCAACATGTTTGGTTTTTGCTTTGCAGAAGCCCATTAACAAGGGTCACGGTGAGAGCATCCCCGATGGGGACGCCCCACCGCCCTTTGGGAGGGCGGCAGACCTGCCGAGCACCCCCGGCAGCAAGCGCCCAACCAGGTCCTGCACTCCCCGGTCCCTGTCGGGCTGGTCGGCCACCAGCACACCCCGGCGCCCTCGACGCTCCACAAAACCATGCACCCAGCCTGTGCCTTGCTGAGACACGGATTTCTGAAGGAGCTCAGGGTTGGGCCTGCCCATCCTCAGCAGTCTCAGCGGCCGAAGCCTGACCCGTCTTTCTGCATCCTTCTGCAGTAAATACGCAAGTGGGCAGAGAGGACACATATTGACCCAGACCAACCACTATAAGTCATCTAGTCACCTTCCAACCTGCAAATTTTGCTTTGCGTAGTTCGAGCCGTATGCAAGTAAAGGCTTTACCATAGTGTTATTGGTGTTTTGTTGCTAGAATAGAAAAAATGTATTTGAATAAAGCGAGCTTTCATATACCAGATACAAGGAGCTATTACTAGGCAAATAATGTACAGGTGGGCTCTCCCATACATGAAAACCACAGATGATTTCAGCAGCGTTTGCCTCTCACGTTTCCCACCGATTCACATATTCAGGCACCTGAGACTGACAATCCTGGCTATCCCGCACACCCTTTTAATAGTGTAATCCTCGAGCACCAAAGGGCAGACGAGTAACCAACTCACAGCTAATGGTGAACCAGCCTTCTCCCCCCACCTTGTTTCACCGTTCAGGGTGCTGCGTTTGATACCCCCCTACCTTGGCCGGGTGCAGAGGCACCCGGAGGGCCAGTGGGACCTGTCCCCTCTGCTCGCAGGGGGGCTGATGGTGACCCCCCTCCGAGGTACGGGACAGGCAGAGTGGAGGAGACCCACAGGACATTTTGTTAAGGCAACCAGCCCTTTGCCCTCCTGCTGGCTCACAGGTGGACCCCGAACGCAGTCCCATCGCCCCTGGAAAGGGGGCTCGATGCCCCCCCCCCTTGGTCGTCAGCAATGGGGAACCACCGGGGATGCCCTTCTCTGTGTCCTCCAAGGGGCACCGAGCAAACATCCTGGCTTAGCCCTGCCCTCTCCCCCCTTGTTCCCTTGACTCAACTACCCAGCAACTCCTTGTTAAGATTTAGGAGGCACCATTCAAAAGTGACTGAGGGCAAGGTGAGAAAGGCATTGGAAAGACAGTACCAGCCCGAGAGAGGAGGGAGGGCTACACCAGGGTATCCCTGCCAGTATGAAAGCTACACCCGCAGCCTTTGCTCCCCGTCCCTCTGCACAACGTCCCCTGCTCGCCACGCACCCACGCGCCGCCCCGCGTTACTTCTCACTCTACAGGAGCTACGCTGTGGAGGATGAGCTGGACGCTGCCGAGGAGCAGTTAAAATAAGAGCATCTCATCAGACAACTTCAGAAGACACCGGAGGAGTAACAAGGCTCCCACGCAGCTCATGCAACAGGTACTTTTATTTTCCACCGCTGCATTATGGAACCTTCTGGGAGGCGAACCTATTTGTGTCAAGGCTCCCATCCAGGCTGTTAAGCCCTGGGGGAACGAGAGGGAAAGGAAATCATTATGGCAGTGCAAAATGGCATGTTATAGATGGGACACTGACAATATGTATACACCGCTTCGGCACACAGCACAATCGTTCCCAAATGCAGAGGCTCGACTGGCTGATTGTACTTCGGTCTTTTAAATAGTTCAGCTGAGAAATACCACGGTGGTCTGCCTATTGCACAGGCTAATCGCCTGCAAAGAGCTGCGTTAGAGTCATATATTTGCTAACTATATTGCTGTTGTCAACAGCCTGTAGTTAGAAATCTATTCCAGGGAGGAGAGAACTCACTTTCTTCTCAATTTAAAAACAAATCAGACCAATTGAAAAAAAGATCCTGTCACGGGTCTCGAACCAGTGTCTTTATACCCAGGGGCAATATATACAAGACAGACAGTAAGTGCTGTAGAAGGAATAGAGCATTTGCCTGACAAATTTCAACCTGTAGTGAATTTTTATACCCAATTTGGACGCCTCACAAAAACCCGCTACATTTGCAGTGGAAACCACGACATAACCCAAGCACATGAGAGATAGCACATGCTGCCGTACTGCCAGATGCCTTTTCCCTTCCTCTGCTCCATTCACAAACTATTCCACTAACTGGATATAACACTTAACTGATGGTCTCCTACTTTCAAAAGGACCACCGCTCACGCAATATACAGTATTATATATAAGCAGGCACTATAAAAACAGGGCTACTTTGAAATTACTTGAGATTGATCTTGCTATTCCCAAATGCTCGTTTCTCATATTCACTGCACATCCCCGTTCCTGAGGTCTCTAAACTGTTACGCGTGGAGGAACCTTGCAGCAAGTTCCCGAAAATAAAACCTTTCGAATGGTGGTTTATTTTTTTCCCTTGGCATAGTACAGAAATGCCTAAACAGCGGCGGCTTGCTTAGCCCACAGTTAAGCTGAACACACACTCTGAGGCGGAGACAGTGCACGGAAATCTGATGTATTAAATGTGACATGTGAAGGACAAATATAAATTTGCCAGCCATAATTACTGCTGAGTCACGTGCCACCCAGTTCAGTGATGTCCCTTCGACCCAGCAGGCTCTTCCAACTCAGCGCAGCTTTCGCACTCCAAATTTCTGTTCAAAAAGGGAAGGCAAGTTACCGCTTTTGCGACTGCAGAAGTATCTGTTTCAATCAGCTTCCCCTCGATGCTGCCAGCAGCATGCAGGTGTCTCCTCCCGAAGCGTGACGTAGTCCCTTGGGATGGGGATGTCGGCGGCTGCACCGTTGTGTTGGGACGGGTGCGTCGGTGACCCAGCAATCGCCCCCCTGCCCTGAGCGCCTGCGGTGGGGAGGTGCTGCCTGCGTGGCCCTGGGGGAGCATCTTCTCACCGGCAGCTTCCCAAAAGCCAACCTGGAGGGCTGCTCGCCCCTGGGAAAGTCCTGCCGCCCTCCCCTCCCCGCCTCTCAGCCCCATCACGCACTCTGCTTGCTCAGAGTCACTGAATCACAGATGGGTTGAGGCTGAAAGGAACCTCTGGAGGTCCTCTGGTCCAACGCCCCGCTCAAGCAGGGCCACCTACGACCACTTGCCCAAGACCACGGCCAGACGGCTTTTGAATATCTCCAAGGACAAAGACTCCACAACCTCCCTGGACAGCCTGTGCCAGGGCTCGGTCACCCTCACGGTGAAAGAGTGTTCCCTGACGTTCAGAGGGAACCTCCCGTGTTTCAGTTTGTGCTCATTGCCTCTGGTCCTGCCGCTGGACAGAGCCTGGCTCTGTCCTCCTTGCACCCTCCCCTCGGCTACTCCTGTACATTGCTGAGATCCCCCCTGAGCCTTCTCTTCTCCAGGCTGAACAGTTCCAGCTCTCTCAGCTTTTCCACATACGTGAGACGCTCGAGTCCCTTCGTTATCTTCACGGCCCTTCGTTGGACTCTCTCCAGTGTGTCTGTGCCTCTCTGGTACTGGGGAGCCCAGAGCTGGACACAACACTCCAGCTGTGGCCTCACCAGTGCTGAGGGGAGGGGAAGGATCACCGCCCTCGACCTGCTGGCAACACTCCTCGTGCAGCCCGGGGTACCATTAGCATTCTTTGCGGCAAGGGCACATCGCTGGCTCATGGTCAACGTGGTGTCCACCAGGACACCCCAGGTCTTTTTCTGCCAAGCTGCTTTCCAGCAGGGCAGCCCCCAGCCCACACTGGTGGCTGGAGTCGTCCCCAGGTGCAGGGCTTTGCACTTCTCCTTGTTGAACTTCACGAGGCTCCTGTCGGCCCATTTCTCCAGCCTGTTGAGGTCCTTCTGGATGGCGGCATGACCCTCTGATGTATCAGCCACTCCTGCCGGTCTGGTGTCACCTGCAAACTTGCTGAGGGCACGCTCTGCCCCATCATCTAGATTGTTAATGAAGCTGTTAAACAGGATCAGACCTAGCATTGACCCCTGAGGTACACCACTCGTCACTGCCCTCCGACTAGACTTCGTGCCGCTGATCACCACCCTCTGGCCCCGGCCATGCAGCCAGTTTCCAGTCCACCTCACTGTCTGCTCGTCCAGCCCATACATCAGCAGCTTGTCTGTGAGGATCTTACGGGGGACAGTGTCAAAGGCCTTCCTGAAGTCTACGTAAACAATATCCACTCCTCTGCCCTCATCTACCAGGCTTGCTTCTCACACAGTAGGTCAGCTTCCCACAGGGAAGGCAAACTGGCAGCGGGTTGAGAACCTAAGAAAGTCTAAATTAAAGTGGTATCAGGGAAAAACTGGACTTACTCTAGGGATCTCTCTTGCATCAGAGCTCCTGAGATTTACTATACCTTGACCTCCACGGTTTTCACACACATGGTGGACCCACATGTTTACGTTTGGAGCGAGACCGTAGGAAGAATGCAGACTCATGCTAGCATTAAAAGACTTCTTAGGCTCGAAAAGTAAAGTGCATGATTTTCCTATGGGAAAAAAATATTTTAAACAATTTTTCCTGTCATTAAATATCCCGTTTAACTGATTATTTAGTATCATTTTCAATCAAAACATTATATTCGCCAGCTAAGCAAAGACAAATGAGCTGTTTTGAGAACACAGAGCTAAACAAAACAAACAAGAGAGCCGTTACTTTACAGTAAATTTTAAAAACCATGCATTTTGTTTTCCCAGTAATCGATACGCCAATGATAACAAGAGGAAAAGGATACCAATTAAACATAATTGCCAGCCCCACTTCCCCCAAAACCCGAAACAAAAAGCACTCAGTGTCAGCCTGATAAAATATTTGCTCCTTTGCCAGTCAAGTGCTTTATTAAACAGTCCTTAAAGCATCTCAGCTCTTACAAAGGATTTCCAAGTTTGATGTCAGTGAAATGACTTCAAAGCCTCATTAGTTCCCCAGCGGAGGTTTGTTCTCTGCTCAGAGGTACTCCGCTCGCTATTTTGTCCTGACCCTCTCCACTGATCCCAGGCTCAGATATTTTTAATACATTCATTTGATCTTTTCTGAGATCCAGACGAGAATTGGTATTGGTGTGGCAAAGGCCGCCACCCATTGCCTGTCTCTTCTTGCTTATGTGAATCTGTCTCGCTCCCGGTTACGAGGGACAGGGACCCCTCATGGACCAGTTACCAAGCCTCAGCCAACAGGTTAGCGAGGTAACGTTAAAAAACAGTTTTAAACTGCTACAGCACTTTTGCAGGTGAAACATCTGACTTTGCCCCATTATACCGACATGGTTTCAACTGCTTCAGCTGTCTCCCGACTAGCCACACAAGCAAAGCACACCAGAGTACCCCTCGAGGGGTAAACCAGCTTCACCAGCTCAAAACCCGTAAACGAAGTGAGGTGCCACCAGCACCACATGCACTCCGAGAGCCCTGGCCCCTCAGACACGCTGCAAACCCTTTCCCATCCCCTCCTTACGGCATGCCAGCTCCGGTTAAAAACCACTTTTTCTTGGTACAAACAAGGCCAGAATAGGGCTAACCTCAGCACTGCTGAGAGGACTCCCCTTAAGCTCATCTTGCTTTCTAGACCTTCCCGAGTCAGAGAGAAAGAACAAGCAGAAAACAGTCTTACTGTATTTTAAAGCCATGGGGGTTAAGGATAGCAAATCCCAACAACTCTGTAACTCATCTTAAATCAACTGAAAGCCAAATTTTCACATAATCTCTCATCGTCCTGATATAGTCTGGCTTAAATAAATACATAATGGGAAGAAAAGCAAAACCAAATGAAAAACTGAATCTTCCAGCTCGCAGATCCTTTTTGGTGAGGTACAAATGCTCCTATCTAAGACCACAGGTAAGGACATGCAGGTGATTAACCACATGCACGCGTGCCACCCAGCTTGCCACGGTGGGCCGAAAGGGCAAACCCCTTCTCCCACCTATAGCTCTGATGGCTCTCAGTGGCACAGATATTGTCCCAAATGACAAGATTCAGGGATGGGCCAAAGAGCTGGGGACTGAAAACAAACTCATCAGCTTCTCTTGTGGGACAGGGTCTCACTTGGGAGCACGGGCAGATACGAAGGCACAGGAGTATCGGGCTGCTGCTTGGGAGCAAAAGGGTAGAGGAATCCTCCCTCTCCCGGTGCAAAATGTGGAGATTTAATACTTCATCCTTCCCCACTGGCATGAGTAACCAAATGCTCCTTCAGCTTGCCACTTCAAGATCAAGTTTTATGTTCATAGCTTCAGATTTATTAGACTGACTTTCCCTCTCCTCCACCCTATCACTTTGATAAACGAAGCCCAACATTTCATCAGCTACCTGACAGTGCTAATCCTCAGCAGATTTCAAATTTGCCCTGCTCTTGCATCACCCTATCTAAAAATGTGTGGATGGAAAAACTTTCAAGCAGAAATAGCCCCTTACTTTCATCCTTGCAAAATTTGTAAGCAGCTGCAAGGATTTTGTTTAAAAGAGACAGAAAAATGTAGGACTCCTGTGATGTGAGGAAAACTGCAGCATTTTTTCTTTGAATTTCGCATCCTTTTACACACTCGCTTTCACCCCAGTGTCTGGACCGTTTCCTGGTCTGACTTTGAGAGGCAGAGAAATGACCTCTTCTCTCCGTGATGCACAAGATGTCAGCCTTCTGACTGAATTCAGGCTAACACCAGCGTGAGATGCAGCATTACAGTGCTGATGATAACGAGAAGACTTCACAAATTTTCACTGTGTTTTCATTCTCAAAGACCAATTTAGCCCCCCTAGAACTTCAGCCCCTGTGCTGAACTGTGAAATACAGATGCCTCTGACCACAAATACTATGTAAATAACAGAAAATACTGAAATTCTGTCTTGTTGCATTTCAGTGCCGCTGAGGTTACTGCTGTTCAGTTAACCCATCCAGGTTACTTGTAACACCTACAAATGCCCCACACGCACATGCACACATGCAAGCACTTCTTCTCTAGTGCCTTCTGCCTCACCTATTTGACCGTGAGGTCTTCTGGGCAGAGATCGTTTTGGCACATGATTAGCACAAAGCACAGACCTCAGCTTGGATGCCAGTTACCACTGCAATCCAGATTACCCCTTCCTCGTGGGGACGGGTGGGCACGCACTCGCTGAGGTGGCACGGGGCTGCCTTCCTTCTCAGTCTAGCTGCTGGCCGCTACTTGCAGTTGTGTTCCTCCAGCATGCCTCTTCCTCCCATTTCGTTAAGGTCTACTGTGTTTCTCTGCTGCCAGAGCACTTACAGTCTGCCTAAGAAGGGCGAATGTTAATGTCCAAATTTTACTAATTTGATGCTATACGAACAGAGACCTTCCAGCCAGTTCAAAGGAGTCTTCTCCAGCTGGGTATCCTGGCTCTGACCGACACACTGCTCGTACTGCACGGAGGTGAGACTATTCCAGACTGTGCCCAGACTACACAAAAAAGTAATAATGCTCTTTGTCATCAGGGATCCAGACTCCAACCACTCAGAAAAAAAAGGTTATATTTCAGGAAACGCAGGCAGGGCAACCAGTGCTGTAAAAATAGCGCTGCTATTGCAGGTAAAAGTAAGTATTATTTTCCTGATACTATGAACCAGTCAACATGAACATATTTTGCAGACACATATTGCAAGAGGAAACAAGGTCGGTCCTGCCCATGCTTTTCCATCAAACCTTTGGAAAGCACATACATCATGATGAATGCAGTATACCAAACTTTGTTATTATCACCTCCCCTATCTTAATGATGGCTGCGTGGTTCCAGAAGAGGAGTGTGCTGACGTAGTATATAGAGCCGCTGACATATTTACTGCAGCATTTTTCACCAGCAATTTCCGCTGCGATGTGTGCTATTACATGTTCAGAAAAACTTAGGGAAACTGCAGGATGCAGAACAACAATTACATCTTTCCCAGATGAGACTACTATGTTAATGGATCGGCATCATCCATCACCATAGATCGTAAGTCCTCTGGGGAATGTCACCAGGCCACTCCAATAAATCTGACCGGGAGATTTCGTATTTGGCTGTTCGGCTCAGCCTTAGGAAACAGTTTAGCAACACACTCCGCAGCATGACTGTGGGTCAGCTCTCCCGGTGAGGTGACGTTGCTCTACAGCCGTGAAGCTCTGGATGTAGGACGTCCTGCACCCCAGCGTGGAAGGGCACACAGGGCTGCAGCCTGGCATTAATTCCTCACATGGTTGGTTCTTCAAAGAACCAAATTTTGGTACGCAGATCGAAGACTGTGAAGGAAGAAAGCTGGCTGCGCAGCTTCGTTCCTTTACCAACAACAACAAAGAAAAGAAAATGAAAACTAAAGAAGAACAAAACTAACAAAAAAAAAAAAATACCTGCCAGCAGACCAGTGCAGCTCTGAAGTAAATTTTTTTGCTGTCAATCTATCTTCTTGATTCTTCAGGCCACCTCAGCAGGCAGAGTAGACTGTCTGCCATGAAAATGTAAGGTGATGCTCTATTAGGGAAGAACATACTTCTCACAGGATCTTCCCTCATGAAAGCCAAACAAATAACCCACAGATAAAAACCTCCATGGCTGTACCATGTCCTAGCTTATCCTTGTAATAACAGGAGAATTGAACCTGAGGCTGTCTCCCCTCGTCTCCCACACTAATGCAAATACAGGAGCAGTGTAAGAGCCGGCTGAGGGGAAGGTCAGCCCCATCAAAGCCCTTTTGGGAGGCAGCTCCAAGCAAGGGGGTCCGAGGGCACTTTTGTCTCTCCTGCTTTGTGTATATTCCGTTTCAGGCAACGATGTATTTTCCTGACACGCCGTTCACAGAGCTGGAGCTAAGCATTTCCTCGTACAGCACTGGCGGTGGGGATCTGCCACAGCATCGCTGCTCCCAGGCTTAACTGTTTTGAGTCCTCTCTTCCCTTAGGCACCGGCTTTCACCACCCACCCCCCCCCCCGCCTGCCCCAACACCACGGGCAATGTGCGTGGTCCTTCTCCCTCGCCCAGGTACCCGATGTGAGGGCATCAACGCCAATGCCTGTTCCCACCAGGATGGGGCCACCACTGGACATGCCCCCCGAAATGGGGACAGCCTTGGGGTGCTGCCCATGCCTGTCCAACCCTCCCCATTCCCACGCGCCAGCCCTTAAGCTCCTTGTCCCCAGGGTGGCCAACCCCTCCTGCTGTCTCGGTATGGGTGCAGTGGGTTTGGCCAGAGGAGCAGGGATGGAGACTGACGGCTTGAACTACTGCAGCTCCTGCAGCAGCGAGTAGCTGATGGTAACCAGAAAGGAGCACAATGGAGCTTGGGAGATTAGCAAAACAAGGAGGAAGTAGTTTTAACTACATAACAATTTCAGGGAATAAAAAACTGCCTATAGCCTGTGTAAGTCGTGAGAAACGGCACACGCTCGTCTCGCCTCAGGCAAATCCATATGTTGGTAGACTAGCTCAGCTACAAAAATGATACCCTTTCTTGCAGACAGAAACAGCAAGAGCACCCAAGAAGTACAAAATGTTCAGTATTTACTTGGTGGGGTGTTAGAGAAAACAACCATGCTCATTTAAGAGCTTGCTGTTGGCAAAGGGGGAGGGCGGATGCCCCCAGCCCTTGCCTCCTGCAAAAGCGGGGCAGTCAGCATCAGGTCTCTGCACTTGCCCCCTGCTCAGGGGGCTAAACCATTGCCGGATGGAGAAGCTGCTGCACCTTTCAGCTCATGCAAAACGTGGGTCTGCCCCACACCCCCCCCCAGGAAACTCTATGGCTCCAGCTACGCCACAGGCACCCTCCATGTCCAGGCACCCTGGGGGCAGGGACGGGCGGACTGTGAGGTGCCAAAGCAGCGCGTGCCAGGCCGCTGGGCTCCCGGGGCCACTGCTGGCCGGCCGGTCTTTGCCCAGGATGGCAGCTGAGGGAAATCAGAGGAGTCTGCAATACGGGAGGCACAGCAGGAACAAGCCACACCACAACAGAGGTTGCAGAAGAAGCCCAGAGAGCTAAGGTGGCAGCCAAGAAAAACCTCTGTTTTTTACCGCATGTTGGTGGACGTGCTCGCGTGCCAAACCCTTGGCCGAGCTGGGTAAACATCTGAACAGCACAAACCAAACCAGAGGAGACAGCTGTCCCCTGGCGAGCGCAAACCCTTTGCGACCCCAGATGCATCTTTCCCAAAAAGGTGTCGAGATCCATAGTTTGAGAAACCGAGCAGCCAGCTGCTGGCCACGGCTGCACCGGCAAGGGTGGCCACCAGGGCAGGTGTGAGTGACCACAAACCAGGAGCCAAGCTCTCTGCCAAGATGTGCTCCACGCCAAGAGGGCACCAGAGCTGCCCAGCACCCGCAATTTTTGCAATGGGGAGGTCGGGCTGCAACAACCAACCTGCATTTCCTTGGCTGCCTCGTCCAACTAAAAGGGCCATCTCCACGTGGTGTGTTTCCCGGAAAACACTTCACATAGATTAACTCCAGTAATCTCAAGGGAGCTGCTGGGTGCAGCTCTTGCCTCTGTTCAGGCAATGGCCCTTGGCCAAACCCCGCTGGCAAAGTCAGTGCCATTTCCCACGGCTTCACGGGGCACGCAGCCACAGGGAGTGGGTCCCAGCACGCACCCATCTTGCCACCCCCAGGTGCCCTCCATGTCCAGTGGAAAGGCTCCCGCAGCATGCTGTAAAAGCATGAAAAATCAGTAGGCTCCATTGACTTTTAGTCTGACGTTAGCAATTTCATAGCTTAATGCTAACCAGAGCAAGAGGGAGAGCATGCTGCTACCAAAAATTAATTAAAGGAGGCGGGGGGGGGGGGGGGGGGGGGGGCGTGGATGGATCTTCAAAGATCCCGAAGTCACCCAGTACCATGAACGCCTGGTAAACCCTGCCCTGTCCTTACCGTGATGAAGGACGATTCGGCCCCTCCTCCGGGATGAAGCTTTCGCCAGGACCCAGCCACCCACACGGGCTGGCAGAGGTCAAGAGTCGGGAAGAGGAGCAGCCCAGGGGCCGCAGGCGCCCACCCCCCCATGGTGGTGGCACCAAAGCCACCGACCCGGCAGCACCAGGCGCAGCGTTGCGGGGCGCCGGCAACGGGGCGCTGGCGGCCGGCTGTTTGGGTTTATCTGTCTAAACAGGCACTGAGGGATTAGGTCCCTTGGCGTCCTTGGCGCTAATTAAAGGTTGTTTATCATCCGATTGTTCCCGATAGCGTATATTTCTTCTTTGTGTAAGCACAGCCAATGCGGACGCGCAAAACCAAAAGGAGTGGAAGGGTCTGCGTTTGAGCAAGTTACGGGGTGCGAGGGACACCCTGCAGCCCGCCCCGCCATCGCTGGGCTCGCCGCAGGCACGGCCGCTCGGTGCCGGGCCGAACGCTGAGCTCCGTCCATTTCTTCCCACGCTGGTCGTGCCGTGGGCAACAGTTACCAGGAAGAGAAGTTTTGGCTGAAGCGTTCCCAGAGCAGCACCAGTTACGCGTGATCAGAGCTTAACAACGTGGCCGGAGCGAGCGCACTCCAAGGGCAAAGTCGTTACCGGAGCATCCCGGGCAGCGCTTGTACACACAAAATGTGCATCTGGAACAACGGGCAGCAACCCCTTAACGGCAATTTTTGGGGCCCTAGAAAGGGTTTACCTAAATATAGTTAAACACGGCCCTTCGGCAACGTCTGCGTCCTTGATAGAGCCAGGGGAAGACGGGAGTTTCCTCCGGGCCTTGGCTGAGGTGGGCCGTGGGCACTGAGGGGGCTCGGCTGGGACGGGAGCCTGGCCTTTACATTAAAAAGCCACCGAAGCTGCAAACACAGGCACTGAGAACAGAAATGCAACCTGCTCCTGGTTGCCCGGCCTTTATGCTCCTGACTCTGCGTGGCTGGGTTACGATGCGTTCTTAAAACACACAGTTATCCCCTCTCTTTCAGAAGGCCTTGTTATGCTGCAAAAGGACATACGCAAAAGGAAAAAGTAATTCATAGGCCTCTTTCTTTGTAACTTTCAAGCTTCTGACTCCAAACTAAGTAACACTTTTTTTTCATGCCGATTTGTACGTGTAATATAAAAAAATTAAATTGGTCTATGAATCTGCTTTTAATGATACGATGCTACCTGCTACCCTTGTAAATGTATAGAATTATTTTAGTCTTCCTCTTGCTGTGTCTTACAAAGGCAACATACTGTAGTTTCAGCAGTTGCATTTTTAAACGTGTTTATCTGGGTCACTGCTACTTACAGCATAAGAAGATTTAGTGAAGCCAGTTTAGCATCAGTCTAGTGCAAAGGAAAAAATTCTGTAATTAAAACCAAAAGAATTATACTGTTTGGAGGGTAAAAATCTCAACATTATCAAATTAAAGTCTTTGGGCTGATTCAAGAAGAAAATAGACCTCTGGGCAATTTCATTCAAAAGGCGCTTGGTGGTTTGGGGGTTTTTTAGGCTCATCGCAAATTATTTCATGTAATTGGCAATTTCAGGTATAGAAAAGAGAACCGAGAGCATTACAACATCAGGATTTTCTTTAGTGGTACGGTGTAAAATCACCAATGATGGAAGAACATGACTCCTGATGATGGCGGTCCATCTGACGCACACGGAGCACTGCCGATGTGCGTGCCAGAGTGCCCCGAGCGGCTGCACCTCTTTGCCGTGTAGTGGCCGTCACGGAAGACAGGGGAGAAGACAACCTGTTTTGATGGCAGTGCTCCCAGATCCTTCCGCTAAGCGACAACTGATCTGCAGACAGAAGAAAGCAGGGGGGACGCTCAGAGGCCAGGGGAGGCACCTAACATAGTCTCCACGTGTTTCCAATGGTCCTAGCTTTCCAGTGTCTTGGAAAATGCCAGAAGAAAGGAAGATGTTGTTCAGGAAAGGCGAAGCTGCCACTCATGCGGGAAATGACGTGGGAGGCTGAACAGCCACCGCGAGATCAAAGTCTGAGCACGCCCGTGTGATGGAAGAACAACATCCCTCTGCATGACACTGCCCGCCGGGTGACAGGGAAGTGACTCAGAAGACGAGTGCACTTCAAAGGTTCCTGGAACACTGGTTTATTTTAGCTGAAGCCCGTCTGCAGCGGAGTGGGGAGGACTGCAAGCAGAAAGCATCCACTCCGCACCCTGCGGCCACTGCTGGGGCAGTTCATCCCCCAGGAACAAAAGCCATCCTCCTCTTTTCCCTTTCTTCTGGTCGACGGAGGAGGGCAGGCAGGGAAATAGCTGTCACTGCCACTCCCAAACCACAGCCAGCGGAGGCCTGATGCCGCAGTGGAGCGGGATGAGATGCTCAGCGCCTGCCCCGGTGTGCTCCGTGGTCTCTACGACAGGAAGCTCAACAACTGTCCATCCATCAGTAGGGTATCAGTGTGACAGAAACATTAGGTTACTGCAGCCACATCACCGTGATCCAGAGTTAATTATTCCCCAGATCCAAACAGCAGCAACATGGGGAACATGGGACGAGCGTGTAGTCGGTAGTTTGATCCTGTTATCGATTGGATGCTAACAGAGGGACATAACTAACTATAAAATATTTCCTGTGTCAGAAACAGAGAGGAAGGATGATGGATTTTCTTCAGATTATTGGGGGCAAGAAAAGGAAAGTCATAAATTCTCAAAGCCTCAAAGTTTTTACTTAGTTTTTTCAAACATGGCAGATTTTTTCCAGGTTTTTGGGGTTGCTTTTTGCTTTTTTCAGTTCCTTCAACATATTGCTTGCTGACAGACAGCACACCAGCTATTTACTGGATATGGTGATCTACAGCTTCAGTCCTTGGGGTTGCCATTTGATTGCAAGAGGGCAGCTTCTGGCACTCCCAGTCCCGCTGCAGCAGAAGTTGTCTCACAGTCAGCAGGGCCAGCTACAGATCAAGACCCCGAAGGAGTAAAAGGCTCCGTAACTGGCCCCTTAGTTAGAGAGGATTTATTTTATCATACTGGTTTTAGAGATTTATCACTTCCTTTA
Organism: Aquila chrysaetos chrysaetos; assembly: GCF_900496995.4. NCBI lineage: Eukaryota > Metazoa > Chordata > Aves > Accipitriformes > Accipitridae > Aquila > Aquila chrysaetos. The sequence goes on from NC_044010.1 coordinate 47,615,491, forward strand.
CTTTCCTCCATACGCACAGTGAAGAAAATCTGCTTTAAACATGTGACAGGCACGGTTTCCATCAGAGGGTAAATTTTGGGGATAAATAAAGAAAAAAGGAGCTATTTTTAAGCCAGAGACACAAGTGTTGTTCAGCATATTTACAAGATCAGGTTGCCACGCCATTCTTCAGATGATCTGAGATCACTGGAACCTCTTTCCTTAAAAATACGGCTATAAGAAGTAATTAAATGTTGGCTTGGGGTTTGTGCACATCGGCATGACCACTTTCTCCTCAGGCGCCTTGGAAGTCTGCCACTGGTCCTTACAGGAAAATGCACTTAGCCCTAATATGACGTCCCGCCAGTTTTGAAGCCCTACATTCAACTTGGCAGGATTTTGGTGCAACAGCTTCAGAGCTGTATTGGATCAGTGATGCAGATGCCTTTGCAAGCAGGTTGGACACCAATGCTGCGGAGACCAGGAGCATGGCCCAAAAAACTGAAGCAAGGGGCAAAAAGAGGGGGAAGGAGGGTAGGATGCAGAGCTCCTGACATCTGTATCGCAGAACTGCAAGGACCTCTGGACTGTCTCCAGATCAAAGGACCACTTGATAGCAGTCACCAAACGCCTTCTAGCAGAACACCACCATTCATTTCATCCTTCTCACATCCTCCCAAAAGAAGCCACTACGTTGACACACTTCATGATTTATTCGCAGGAGTAGCTGCAATGGAAGGAAGTGGTAGCACATGGAGACCTGGCACCGGCAGAGAGATTGGGGGATCCAATTCTGGGGACACACATGGTGCTGCTCTGAAAAGTGGAGATGGTGCAGGGAACAAGACACAGAGAGTTCTGGGCCTTTAAAAAACCCGCAAAACAGAAAAAAAAAAGTACGACTGCTGTAGAAAAGACGGAGAGAGGAAGAGGGGAGCACAGGAGAAAAACCTAGAGCTGCTGACACAGGGATAAGATGACACAGGGATTATCCTGACAAGGGATAAGATGAACGAAGCGGCAGAGAACACCTGAATGGAGTTTGTTAGGGAAGATACAGAAAACAGTGACAAATAAAGAGCTGCTGTGCAGTGTCCTTAGCTTGCAGATATAAGACTCATTGAGGGATGGATGTCTACTGTCTTTCTAAAATAGTTGCCAAAGATGGATGAAAAATTCCTCTGACCACAACTGAGGAAGTGCTCTATTTCCATAACTTTGGAAGCTGGAGAAGAATAGGGGTGTATTGATCATACCGCAGAAAGCCAGGTCATGCAAACAGGTGTCCTTGGGCAGACCCATGCTCTCTTTTACAGACCTCCATGGGCTCCCCACAGCCTGGGCGTGAAGGTCTGCTCTGGAATGAAGGCCGGAAGGAAATGATCGGCCAGCAGCAGAGTCCCAGGGCACCTCCACAGTATGATCCGCAAAACCGTTCTCAGCTAAAATCGCAGGAGCTGAGTTTGCGCAAAGTGAAAAATATACTGAGGACAATGTTTAAGGCTCTCAAAGAAAAATACTCTACTTTCTGTCTGCAGTCACTCCCACATACAAATCCCCTCACACTTTGTCTTCTAGAAGGAAAGAATATTACACTGAAGCCATTCTTAAGCAATAATGTATCTTGAGATGACTGAAAACCAACTTTAAATGCATGTTGTCATTTACTAAGCCATTAGGAAATTTCTTATCATTGCCTTGAAGCCACAAATTCTTGTGGCCTGCTTAGACCCACTTTGCGCTTCAAATTCTTAAATCAGCACAATAGCAAAGACATTAGAAAATGTGTGTTATGCTGCAGCTGGTAAACACCAAGGAGAACGTCCTGAGCTTTACAACAAAAGGTTACCGTGATTTAACAGACAGCCTCCAATCTAAGAAATAAAGTAACTAAAGTAAATAAAATGGAGTCTGAAAACCAAACAAAATATATTCTCAGGCCAAAATGTAAAAGAACCTGAAAGAGCCAAAGAAGAGTCAATACAGATTTTCAATTTTATTACTTCGATTTAATAAAATTCTCTCAATAGTGTTGCTTGCTCAGTACAACCATAGAAATTGTAATGGCAAATACTGTACTGTGATTTATGGACTGAAAGGTTGTCTCATTTAATTATGCTGGTAAATATAACAGTGCAGACACCTTCTCTTGGAAAGCTATTTTTAAATTGCTACATCAATATTCAGATAATCAAAATTGATATTTACCTTCTACAGGAACAGCATGTGTGCGTATGTCCGCATGTGTGCACGTGCACACACACACACACACTTATATTCTTAATATTTCTCCATCTTTCTGATCGCAGGAATACATGCTACAGGAGCTGATGCTTTATTCCAAACCAAGACCTATGCCGTTGCAAGGTACCCAGCCCTTCACATAGGACATTTCTGCTAATTGCACCCTCTTCTCTCGCTAAAATAAATCCAAGCAGAAGTACCCAGCAGAGGTTCAGTTCAACCATTTGTTACTCTAGACCTATGAAGGTGTAACTTCACCTTCAGTTTACAATGACATAATTGATGGATAAATCGCCGAAGCCCTAAAACATGCAGTCCAACACTTACATTAACGCTGTATTTTTCAGCTGGAGTAGAGCACAGGAAGTCATTTTTTAACTAAACCTTGCTTTTCTCTCATGGTTTTGCAACAGAAGTATAAAGCAGCGCGTTAAGGCAGATTTCAGGTACCAGAGCCCATGTGCCACTCACCACCTACGGCATCCACGGGGCAGGAGGCTGGCAGGGAAGCAAAGGATGGGAGACGGCACCAGCGAAGGAGAGCGAGGCAACGTGGCCAGAGAGGGACAAGGACGTCCCTCTGCAAGGTGGAGCCCGCTGTCCCTGCCGACCCCCCCTCGCACACCCTGTGCCACGCATCCCTCCTGGCCATTCCGAAAAGTCCTGCCCTGGTCACTCTTCCCTTCTTCCCCACCGCACCGGCGTTAGACTGCCGGACGGCCACGCCGGGGGCCGAGAGAGTCGAGGTCCCACAGCAGGCGCTCCACGCGCTCTGCAGTGCCGGGGGAGCCGAGAGCAATGGGGACAGCGCCCTGGCACGCAGACCCCGAACGCCGCGGCCCGGGCGGCCGGCGGCACTCCTCCACGGCACAGACCCGGCCTCGGGCTGGCCCGCGAGCCCTGCCTCGGCAGCATGTCCTCCACGGCCAGCTCGCGCGACCGCGGCCCACGGGGCAGCGAGCCTCCGGGGGGACGTCTGAACGGGGTTGGAAGACGATTATGGGGACAGCAGCAGAAGCTCCAAGGACACGCTCCCATCCTCTGCGGCAGGCGGAAGAGCGAGGACATGTCTAGCCGTGATAAATAAACCAGGCCACATCCCCACTTCTGCGTGCCGCCGCAGGAGCCCACGGGGGGATCCTTTGCCTTGTCCCCCTCGATCACTGTCACCAGGAACAACCACCGGCTCTTATCAGCAGAGACGTCTCTGGGAAGGAGTGACTTCGGGACACAGTGTCCTTCCCTGGTCCCTTGAACCCCCGAGACAATTTACAACACTGTCACTCGTACACACTCCCTCCTCATCTGCACAGTTCTTGCCTCTAAATCTAACATTTTGTTTTCTAAATAAATGTCCTTTAGAGCTCTTACAAGACCTTGATGATAAGCCATTTTATTGATATTCCGTTTCACTTTTCAAAATATTTGCAGATTATAGGATAAATAGCGTTTGCTTTTATCCCTTCTTTGGGAGATAACAGTTTGGTAACTTATGTTACCCAAATGAGAATTTATTGGTTAGCATTGGGGAAAGCAGATCCTTTCCAAAATTAACCTTTGACCCAGTTAGTCTTTCATAAACAAGCAACGATTTAAAAAACCCTCAGCGCATAAGAGATGTTTGCAGTCGCAGCATCGACTTGCATGACTGTTGGAAGGTATAAGGATAACAAAGCTACATCATCCATATTTCACAGCATCAAGACCGGGGATGAAAAACTACGGAAAACTTCCCTAATGAAATGTCAAAGCCAACTAGCTTCACTACGGCTAATCCGCAAATCTTGATGACAGTGCAGATTACCCAGCCTGCTAAACTGGCAAGCGCCCAAGGAAGCTCATCTCCCAGGGATTACACCTCCATTTAGGCTTGCCTTCCTCCAAATTATTTGGAAGAGTCCCGGAGGAAACAAGTTTCAGCTTATCCATTTCCTTCTCGAGGCTTTCAGTACACTACCCAGTCTTAAAGCATCAAGCAACAACAGTGCGCGTGCACGCGCACGCATACACGCACGCACACACAGAGCCCCAAATATTGACATTACTGTGCAACAGGCCAGTCACCTGCAGATACCAGGCAGAAAGCTGCTGACAGATGCTGCAGTATAAACCTCCTAAGAACCTTCAGGTTTGGTGAAGAAATCCCCTGTTCTCCGTCCACGCCGCCCCGACGCCTGGATCCAAAACACGCCCGAAATGAGCGATTATTTTTTTCTCACACTGGCTATCTATGGAAGATCCTTTTTATAAGTCTCTGTTGTGCAGCTCCTGAATGTCAGGCCCAGCAAATCAAAACACTTTATTGTAATTTCATATTGTTTACTTTTGCGAGGCAGGATCTTGGCAGAGACGAGCGTTTCCTCCAGGGACGAGGAGGATGGGGCTGGGAGGGGGGGAGGACGGAGGGATGGAAGGAAGCATTTTAATGCAGACTTCCTCATTGTCTGTTTTAATAAGGACCCTGGCTGAAATACAAAGGAAGAGGTAACTAAAAAGACCTTCGCTACAAATTCAGAGACGCCAGAGAACGGGTGTGAGGACGCACCAGGGCCAGCCTACGCAGGCAGCAACAACAGATAAGGGATGTGGCAGGAAAGAGCCCGCAGCCCTTGCCCCCACCGCCCGGCCCACCCAGCGGGGCCGGGGAGGATCTGGGGCTCCTCTCCGGGTGGGCGCAGACCGAAGGGCCACGGCCGAGAGGGTGCAGGGAAGGGCAGCCTCCCCCCTGCTGCTCCCACTCCGCTCCCCCGTGTCCCGGCAGAGCCAGCCTGTCCCCCCATCTGGGGATGCTCCTGGCTCCTTCCCTGGACCCTCCTCCTCCCTCCCCAGCCCCAGACCGTGGGCAGGTTGCCCTCCGAGGAAGACGGCACCGCCAGCGCATTTCTTTCCCCATCGGGGCTCTGCCGGGAAGGAGAAGAGGAGGAGGCTCCTCGCATCCTGCCGGCCAGGGACACTGGAAAGCACCGGTGACCCCACCACAGGCATCTGTTTTTCACTGCACGTTTCCAGGGAGATTTGACTCACAACATTCAAACGTTTGGGTGAGCAATATTTAAGCTGATGAGAGCATTCAAGAGCTCTGCGTTGGGGGAATCGGGCATCTGTAACACACGACATTCACGCCCCTCGCATGGACGTGGGTTCACTCTGAGCCTGCTGCTGAAGCCACGGTCCTCCGAGGAGCCTGCAGGAGATGGACGATGCCGGGACAACAGTATGGCTGAAAGGGATTCCATTGCTTTCGTTTTGTCCCCAGCTGTCCACATCAGAGACCCAGACCTTCTCACCTTCTTTAATCCCAGCTTCCTTGAGCTGCTCCACACGAGACAAAGTCCCGGGGCCAGACACGAGGAAGGAGCGTGATGCCTTGAAGCCGCAACCTGCCCCATCTCCGGGACAGCCTGCGGTCGCAGGCAGACGGGCAGAGGCAGGCGAGACCCCCCGCTCCCACACACGGCCTGGCAAACCGTGGCAGAGCCCAGCTGGCGGCTCTCCGCCAGGCACAACAAATCTCCCTGTCCTTCGGCATCGTCTCCCTCTCCTCCTCCAGCTTTGTTTGGGTAGAGAAAGTGGTTCACAGAGACCTTTGCACAAACCCACCCCAACGACAACTGCCTTGCTATGTAAAATGATTCAGTGGTGTTTAAAAATCCCACAAACAGGAGCCCTCACCGACTTTATGACCGACTTCCTACGAAGGCACCAAGGCCGGCAATCGCTAATGCTCCGTCTGGCATCGACTCCCCGCGAATATCTCTCAGCAATAACAACTGATAGCAGAGCTCGGAGCCTACACATCATCCTCCTGTTTGTACATAAATTCCCTTTAAAAGGATTTCGGCATCCTCACACTGCTTCTTCCCAAGCGTTCAGGCTCTTAAAGCCAAGTCAGCCAGACAGAATGGTGCCACGCAACTACAAACAACACAGGACAATTTTTTATTACAATACACGGCACTATTATTTCTAAAAGCACTGACAGTAATATGCAGCGTGTAAAAATACACGTTCATCATAAAGAGGTTAGATACTAATTCCTGCAGCTTAATTTTTTCTTAAGGGCACCAGCCCATTTTTCAATTAAGGCAGGATAATATTATTAATCATAAAAAATTGCTGATGTGTAAAATTGTTTCCTTTCTAGCTAGCATTGGCTGAGAAACGTCGGACACGCCGCCTCTGAATTAGTCTAACTTAGCGGCAGTATGGAAGCTGTATCATCCTTTTCGGTGAGGATTCACACTGCTCCCAGCCTCAGCCATGGGGAAAGGCACATCCCTCTGGGGAGCGCAGGGACCCACGGATCTGCTGCGCTGGGTGCAGACTGGCAGCGAGGAGCCTACGGATATAGATTCCCAGGGAAGAGCAAGCACCACCTGCTGTGGGGCAAAACGGCCGGCATCACAGGGCCGCCCCGTGCCAGGAGCATATTTTAATGGCCTCTGTTGCCTGAGCATTTCCGGGGCACCATGTTTCAGCACCCCCTGAAAAGAGAGATGGGGTTTCTGTCCCCTTCCTCAATTTTTAGTGCTGAATTTGGCACTATGGGACTCTCTGGTGAGGTTGTCAGTCCTATCTCTTTAATGTCGTGTCGTCCCCCGTCCCCCCCCCCCCCCCCGTTTCCCTCCTGCTGAATGGGTTTGCCTAACTCCTGCCAAAATAAGCGGGCACCTTGCCTTCAGACTGGGCCAGCAAAAGCGGCATAAAGGAAAGAGAAGAATTAAAAAAACAACCCAAACCCCATAAAATAGTAAGTTAGGAATAACAAAACCTCTCCTTGCCCTGTAGTAAGCAAGGGGAACACCTGGACTGTGGCTCGGCAGGACCCGAGAAGATGCTGCAGAGGTGTGGGCATGTAAGCATCCTCCAGAAGGAGAGCAGCTCCCTGCCACAGTGCTCCCTGGTACCTGGCTCCTCACCCTGCCCAAAGTGGGGACCTCTTGGATCACTCCCGGTGCGAGTGCCCAGCTCTACCCCAGGCTAGACGTGTGAATGCTTCAGGCAGACAGGAGGGGAACGGCGTGTGCCCTGGTCCTGCTCCTGTAGGCAGCCGGCTGTGCCCCCCGGGAGCCCTCCACGGGACACGGGCAGAAGCACCCACGCGAGGAGCGGGGCTGCCCAAGGCCCCTCTGCACCGGGGTCCAGAGATGACCCTTCAGCACGTTTGCTGGGGATGACGGCGCTGGAGGGAGGCAGCCTGGCTCCTGGCTCCGCAAGTGCCTGACGTGTACTTCAGTGGCACAGATCCAGACAGAAAGCCTTGTCTCTGCCATGTGTCCAACCCTCTTCCCATCTATGGGCACTTTCCCTCCCACACATCACTAAATCATATATCCCCCGACTTCTGTTGAGATTTTGCGCTCCCCCACTTACAGGACCTCCCACGAGCAGCTCATGGCAGTTATCTCCTTTGCAGCTCAACCTTTGCCCATCGCCTGGAAAACTTTCAGCATCACTCCCAACCTGTGTGCCCCCACCGTTCATCTCCTTCCTCCCTGGTCTTGTTTCTCCCCTGTTCTGGAAAACACATCCTCTGTATTTTTTTTCCTCATAGTGACCAACCTCCTCCCAGCTGCAGAATTCCCCTCCTGTTTTTCCCACACACAATCAACTCCTCAACACTATTCCCAGTTACCTGTAGCCTTGTGCCATTAGTTTTCTGACATCACCAAATACTTTCTTACCTGAAGCTGGTATTATTTATATACACATATATACAAAAGGCCATCTTCCACCATCTTATTAACTGCTGACCAAGAATAAACCATGTAAAGAGAAAAGGCCAGATGTTGGGACCACCTTGGGGGATGTGCCACCCCACGGTTGTTGCCTCTTGGCAAATACTACCAAGGGGAGCACTTTCACTCTGAAGTCTGCAGAGGCAAATCAAATAAATAGAAATTGTGAGTTTCAGCCAAAAAAATCCTTTCTGACAAGAGTTACTCCTATCCATATGACTAGTCTCATTAAGATCAATGAGAACTGGAAAAAGCTGCAGGACAGAGTGTGCATGTGCCTCCTGGCTGAGATGTTCAGCCGTATTTTTCCTTGTGAAAAGGAAAACTAACCCTGTACCACCAAAGCGATAAAAGTTGTGGGATTACTGGTCAGCAACTCACTGGATAACACTTCCAACAGTGCTATATTTAGTAACTACTCATTGAGAGTAATTGCCACAAACAACTGAATTACCACAGAGAGATTTTTGTATTATCTACACCCATATATATATAAAAATACCACTTTGTACAAATCCAAAGTATGTGAGGTTAAAGCTAATGGGCTAGCTTTGTTGAGCATCTCAAAAATCAAATTAACTGCAATCAAATTCATGGCACAACTCAGGGTTCATTTCATTACTATCAGAAAATTCAATCTCTGAAATCTTACAATATTAAGCTAAAGCAATGATCTTTCTGTTAAAGTTCTTTCTTTTTTCATTTTAAGGTGAGAAAAAGCTGGTGGGCCTGGGGAAGGTGGGGGCAGGGATTCCCAATGGATACTACTGAAAGCTTGGCAAACATTCAATCAATTACTCTTATATAAGGGAAAGAAAAAAAAAAAAGCATCCTTTCCAACACATACTAAAATACATTTTGCAGTATAAATTCTACCTCTTGCATCTATTTCTACATCATGCCTTTTCTTGCAAAAATTAAGTATATACACACATGCACGAATATATGCATATACATATTTAAATTCAAAATACAAATCCATTAGAGAGCTACTTAAATCTGCTCATTGCTGCAATAACTAATCATCTTATCTCTGTGCCGTACTGTAGGTGGGAAAGTCAGAAGTTCATTGCATTAAATGCAGGCATTTTCCTTGTTTTAATGATGCAGCCTTTTTGGTTTATTTTACAATAAGCCCTCTTTAACCTTACTGCAAGACCTAGCTGTAGAATACTCACTGCAATTTCAGCCTCCTTTTTTATCCCTCCTCTTCAAGGTTCCCAGCCAGGTTTCTCTGCAGGAGTCAAGTGTGGTTTTAATAAGGCAGATGAGGCAGGGCTTCTCAACTGCTTTTGATAGAGGTGAGGTGGTCAGCTCTTTATTGACTTTCTGCAGTACTGCAGCTACGGACCGTACAGACAATCTTGCTTTATGAGCATGCACCAGGCAGGAAATGGGCCTGGAAATTTCCAGCCGGCAGTGTTTGATGCACTGTTTGAAAAGCTGCACAATGTGCATATAAAGGAAATGAAGGAGAGCCTTTTTTGTTGTTGTTGCTGTTGCTAACCCATCAGGCTGCAGTCGCTACACGTACCTAGAAATGCCTGCTCAGGAGCCATTTTAAGAATTAGTATGTCTCAGCAAAAGGAAGAAAAACAACGTTGGTTATTTTGTGCACGTGAGAGAGTGCTGCGTATCAAAGATCCTTTTATAAATGCTTGGAAAAATCACATGGGAGGTAACTAGACGCTAAACGATTTTACTGTCCCTTTCTTATGTCAGCAGCCACAGCACATATACACTGTATACAGTGCACAGCTGCACCGATAGACACACATCCTCACAAGGGCATGTGGAAAAAAGGAAGCAATCACAGGCTGGTATCATGTACTATTAAGGTTTTATTGATACCAGCACGGAGCAATTGCATCACTAATTAATGGATGCTCGCAAGCTACACACATCCTTCCAATCAAGTGGCAATAAAACCAGGTAGCCTTCTTCACCCTCACATATGTTACTTCGGCTATTTACCCTCCTCCCTGCTTTTTTGGACTTCTGCACACACCCCTCCCCTCGCCACCCCACACCTACACTAGCAAGGTATATTCCTCTGCTCCGGATCAGGGAGATGCACGCTCATGTCCCTGCTCACGAGCTTCCCACGTGAGGCAGAGCGACAAGCTGCTCTGAGCCAGGTTTGTAATGGCAGACAGGGTCCAAGCTACACAGACAGGAGGTTTGGAATGCACCCCCCCCACACCCAGATGTCTCTGCATATGCAGACACAAAAATAACTATTAAAATCGGGCTTGACATCTCTCTGCACCTCTTTTACTCCCTGCCCGAGGGGGATAAAATCCTCCTGCCCCAGGGGAGCACAGTGACGGCGCGCGGATCAAAGATAGCAAGAAGGTTCAGAGACTTTGGTGATGGCAGCCCTACAAAAGCTAGAACAGGCTTTTAGCCCCTATGAAAATACCACACACGCGTACCCACACCCGGGTGGTGTGCGTGCAAACTCCAGCTCGCACCCAGCTGCAGCAGCATCAGCTGCAGAGCCACTCTTGTCAAGGACCGGCTGAGGAAGCCAGGTCCCACCTCCTGCTGAAGCACTGCACCCGAGGATCCAGAGCTGAGTGGTATTTATCATGATTTCCCATCTTTCTGCTAATTGCAAAGCTCTTGGGGACTCTGAAAATAAAGCTATACACACACACACGGGTTAAAAAATCTTACAGCTATAGTGTTACTATCACAGCATATGCCCTTACTGCATGTACGATTTAACTACAGGCTTAAATTCTGCCGACTTCAGTGGGACATAAGGATTTGCTTAACTTTCATTATGTGCTTAAGTGTCTTTTCTCAATAGATAAGCTTTCCCGCACAAGAACTTTAACGTATACTAGTCATTTGTTTTATCGTTACCTGGATAATATGTCTTGCCTTTCCAAGTACAACACTGGGCTACTTCCACTGTAGGGTATTACTTGTTACACATAAATGGAAGAGCAGGTAGAAATTGGGGCATGCTGGATTTTTAGTTAGCCACCTGAAAAACATGGACAATGATGGGCAGATGATGCTGCTGCACACTGCAATGCTCTCTGAGCGCTCCCAAATTCTTGCCCGCTAGATAAGCATTGGTGGACAGCTATACAATAGACCTTAAAGGAAGGTGAGGAAAGGACAATAACCCATAGCACAGAACATTTCCATACCGTGTTCTGCATTTTAAATATAAAATGCAGCTACAGGGAACAGGCGTCCTGTGAAATAACAGATGTTAGACTCTCACCACGCATACACTGCTTTAATTCAGATGACCTTGCTGAATTAGGAAGCTAAATACAAGATAAATGTCCGCCTTCCCTCCTGAACGCCTGTCTTGAGCAGACCTGGTTTTGCTGGTGTTTGGCTGATCTGTGTTTCCTCCCAGTTCCCCATCTGCAGTTCCCTAAAGCGCGTTCTACAGCAGTTTGGCTTGTTTTTCCAAATCAGATGCTGCTTACATCGTGAAGCTCATGAATTTTCTTTGCTGATAGGAATTAGCGACTGCTTCACTTTAACCCTCTAACTTGGCAGAAGCTGGAGACTGGCCTGGACCTGCTGCCAGTTTGTGCTCTGGGTCTACTCCCAGTAGGCAATAGATGCTCAGGGCTTCTGGAGAATCATATGCAATACATTGATTTCATCAAAATTACATGCAAGTTTCACTCTTTAAAGCAGAATTTAAACAGTCAAATGATTAATGATTTCTTCAATTCTTAAGATCTTTTTCCTGCACGTGTTTAAAATACTCTAAGGGAAGAAACAGACTGGCATTGTCTTTCAGTCTTTTGCTGGTGGCAAAGCAGATTATCCCTATCATATTCTGCAGGGGTGCTGTCAAATGCTGTTCCAGGCTATGGGCCAAAACCTACCCCCAGTCCATGTGCTCCGTTCCCACTGGCATCAATGATATCTCCACCATGGGCTGACAGTAGTAAATGGGCAGAGATGTGCTGGCTGCTCAAATAGCACGATCTATGTGCTGAATAATTCATTTTAAACTGTTGCACAGATGTCAAAATGTTATTGCTGATTTCTAGCCAGCAGAACGGGCGTTTCTTCTCCTGATACGAGTGTGTCAATGCCTGTAACACCAGAGAAGATCTGGGGGATGTCTCAGCAAGACAGCAAAGCCCATACATGGCATGCTTGCGAACATACAATTAAAATGCTCATTGTAGGCCACCTTTCACTCTCCTTATTAGGATTCTCCTGTGGATGCACTCACCCATTGCCTCCAAAAAATTTCAGAAAAGCAGCTTAAAACATGCCGCAGTTACATAGGTTTGAGCGTATGGTCTCCAACAATCACTTCAGCCCTTTGGATGTTCTGTAAGGTCCCACAGAAAGCCTCTAAGTACAATCAACTTCAGAGTCACAGCCAAGTTTGGATAACAAAATAAACCCAAACAAACAAAAAAGCCCCCGCCTCTGTAAATGAGAATAAGTACATCTATCCTACGGAGTTTGTCAGCCTCGCCATGGCAAGAGCCCCATGGCAGAAGTCAAAGATCTCCCTCCCCTCCAAAAGCAACGAAGAGAAATGGAGTTTTCCCGTGTTTCCCCTTTCGCTATACCCGGACCGGCCAAGCTGTTCAGCTGAGCTCAGCACCAAGATAGTCCAGGAGCTGGCTGACCCAGCCAGCCGGACTCCAGCTGCTGATGGCCAGCAGCCACCTCCAGGAGCGAGGTGGGACTCCCGTGTGCCCGCGGGCTTGGGTGGCATCACTGGGGGTGGATGAGGGTGACAGGAGAGATGGAAGGAAAACGGCAAAGATGCAAGAAAGCCACGGGTGTTGAATTGAGATCAGAGATGGGGGATCTCTGACATGAACCAAAAGAGCAAACGCACCCTGTGCCAGCCCAAGTGCATCTCTACTAGGGATGTGTCAGCTAAAAAGCGCAATTTTCCATGCTTGGAGATGGGCTTTTTCATGTCAGCTGATCTGTGTGGAAACAGACCTAGGCTTAATGAGGTCTAATTTGTTTTAAATCCATAGGTTTCTTTTTAATAATTAACAGTCCCCATCGCTCAGCAAAGCCATTCTTTACCCCTGACTACTTGCTATTAGGAATGAATTTACTGTGAAATACTGCTAAAAGGTGGAAAGCAAGTGACATAATTCAAGTTTTAATTAAAAAATATATATATCACACAAAGCCAGAGCCGTAGAAGGAATCGTAACCGAATAAGCAAAAAAACCCCCAACCCAACCCAATGCCTACTCTCCCCAGTTACCCACTTTATTCTTTTTATGCTATTTGAATTCTTGTAATTGGTTTCTCTTACTGGATGCCCTATGCCCAGACCGTATGTAAGGTTTTCTCTCCGCGATTCCAGGAACTAGAGAATGCGTCGGCATCATTACCGTGAACATCACACATGCTCGCACACGAGGGTCCAGGAACTACAATTAACACATTAAGAAGTAAGAACTGCCAAGGGAGCAACGAAAGATAAACAGCATGGAGCTGATGTAGCAAGAATTCTGCTTGGGAAAGGGCTGTCTCTTGGGTAACGGGCAAGGGAGAGAAATCGAAGCGCTGTGCAGCGCTGCCCATTTAGCGAAGAAATTCCCCCAAACCAGTTGAACAACCGTTTATACATTAATTTCTTGAAATTTAATTTCACTAAAAGTATTGCTGGCTTTAAACTAGATTTTGAAGGAATCTGAAGGCTCCTGTTTACAAAGAAATAATAATAATCATGTCCCTTTTGAAAGTTTAAACTTGATATGGTTTTTGCTATTTGAAAAATTGTCCCGAAGTGCTGTGGGTTTGTTGTTTTCTTGTTCTGTTTTTTTAATAGCAGCCAGAAATATTTATTTCTTTTATACATATATTTTTATATACATATACAAAAAATATTAAAACATCCTAAAAATAATAGTTTTTTTTTTCCCCTGCTTAATATCCGTTTTGATGATTGCCTTTTTTTGTTGGTTTTTTTTTTAAATGAAATTGAAAGAATTCATTATTTTCAAAATTTTCCCAAGGATTTTTTAATGAAAAAAATTCTTTAGATTCCAGAGTCTTTTATTTAAAGCTTCCAGTCTGAAAATGTTTTGTGTGAGTAGTCCTGCAGAAGCTGCATAATAAAAGCCCGCAAGAGCATGCCCACCATTTGGATATATATTTTCACCACTGCAATGAACAGAAATCATGGACCATGCTGGTCCTTCTGGATACCAGTCCTGACTTTTGCTATTGCTTTCAGCTGGACCAGCTGAAGGCCTTAATACTTTATTTTTCGCTGAGATCAGAAGCCAAAGGAACACGATGGCACAGGCGACGCTTATGAAATGCTTTGTCTCACATCTCTCCCACCTTGGGGCTGCACAGCCACAGAAAGCCCAACAAAAATCTTGCCATTATAACCCCTTTCCTACATTCACTCAAATCCCTGTGAGGGAAAAGGGAGGCAGAAGAGGCACAGACACGAGGGCAGGATTAGCAGCCCTGCTCAAACCCACCTTTTGGGGAGAGAAGGGCGAGCCCCTCTCCAGTTGGGGCGATGCCTGTTACCCACGTGGGGACTCAGGCGCAGGGTTTCTGTGATCCCCCACACTGCCCCCAAGCATCGCTCATCAGTCAACTAAGACATTTCAGCAAATCACATGGCACTTTGTAAAAACATAATTGTTTTTATTTTCCAATTTTCCATGTTTTGCGCAGAGTGCTGCTGTGTTCAAGCGAAGTGAATAAAAGCATAAACAGTAAGCACCATCTGGAGAACATTCTTCCAGCACGCTGAGAAATAGCAGCCGCCTGTGCGCTACCTGCTATAAATAAATGTCATTAAAAAATGTCCAAAAAATTGTTTGTTCCTATTTGATGGAACTGCAGCCAGATAAAATTTTCCTTAACCCTGTCTTCGGGTACCTGCCATCTTCACAACAACAACAAAAAAAGATGCAGATGTTTGTTTCTCACGGCTTTATGTTAATATGGGTATCACTAACAGAGTATCAACCCTACACGTTATTCTAATAACGGCAACAGAGGTTACAACTTAAGAGTAACACATGAACAAGACATTCCAAATGCAAATGTTTTTTAAACTCTTCCATGATCACAATATGGTGATATCCCTCAGCTGGCTAGCAAGACAACGGGTAAAATTATTCTTGCTCTAAACTGATAGTGTATCAGTTTGGAAGGAAAAAAAAAAAAAAAAAAAAGTCAGTCAGTAATTTATTTTCAGTCTAGCACAAAGCCACTCCGATCTCCCTCTCTGCTGACAAAATACAGACCAAGTTGGCTGTGGGGCTGTGTGATGAGGCTCTGTGAAGGGTCGGCATTTGCTGTGTTTGTTTAATCACTGCAATTAGAGCTATGCAAATAATGAAATTGTTTGCTATGGTGGCCAGGCTGGGGGAAAAAAATTTAAAAAGAAATGTTTGGGTTGAGCAATTTAAGAACTATTTTTTCTTTTTTGGTAAAATGAAAAAATAAAACTGTTTTGTTTGTTCCACTCAGAGGGCAGCGAAGCCTTGAAAGAATCCACTCAGTTTGAAATGAAAAATACATTTTCACGCCGGAACGAAGCATTTGAGCATTTGACATTTTCCCTTCTCTTTTTGTCAGACGAGCATTTCCAGCACCCAGAAAGGGATGCTTAGGAGGGCTTACTGCTCGTTGGGGGAGGGAGGAAAGGACTTGGCCATCCCTGACCCGAACCTCCGACACACCTCGGGCCTTCGCGGCTTCCCCCCTTGCGGACGGGCCCCCGCCAGCCCTTCGCCTCTGGCAGCCCCCCAGCTCGGCGAGCCTGGGGGGATCTTCCCGCTCTCCCCCTTGGCGCAGGGCTGGCAGGCCGCCTGCCAAAGGTACGGCGGCGGGAGCAGCGGCGTTGCCTCTTCTCCGTGACCGGCGGCGCCGCCGCCGCAGCTGACGCCCCTACGTCGCCTCACCGGTACCGGGCCAAAGCTTCACCCCGCTTACACCCACACCCTTTGGAACCGGCAGCTACTGAGGCTGGCATCTGGTTTTGGGAGGAGACAGTTCTCACCTCAGGGAAGTCAGCGAAAAAATTAAAAAGCTGACAAGAACAAAAGGACTCAATCTACAGCGATTAGGCTGCAGAAAAATGAGGGCTGGAGAAGCCTCAGAGGAAACGTGACCCCGGCACCCCGGGCACTGCAAGACGCAGGCTCCTCTCAGAGGCCGGGCTGCCTCAATCCCTCAGAGAGAGGGTCTGCGCTGAAACGCCTTCCTCTTCCAGTGCTTCAGGGAACGCTTCAGTCGGGTTTCGGGTGGGAGGGAGGAGCACGCGTGCCTCAAGGAGGAGGCTGAAACTACCCATGGACCTGGGAAACCGAGTACCCCGCACCGAGTACCCAGGTCTGGATGAAGCGACCACCCTGAATCCTCCACAGCTGTAACAATTTACAATTGTCTGTTAAAAAAAACAACAACGACCTAAAGTCAGAACGGCCCCTGGCACGGTGTGGCTCTCCCCAGGGCAGCACAGCCCCTGCAGCCCGCACGAGGTTGGGGTGTGCTTCGTGGGGCAGCACGGGGCTGAGGGAGCCGGAGGCTGATGCCAGAGGCAGCCCGAATCCTCACTGATGAGCCACCAGCAGGAAGAAGGATTTGAAGAAATTTTAGGGATTTTTCGGTTTGGTTTGGTTTGGTTTTTTTGTTTTGTTTTGTTTTTTTTAAACCTTGGATTAGTAAGTGTCATGAAGCGATGGGAGTGACTCTGCCTTGTGAAACAACATCCACGAAACCAGGCTGGGTCCCTTGACGGAGAGAGTGGCTGTGATTCCCAAGGCACAGGGTGCATCACCAGCCTAGCTCCACATCATCATTTCAGGGCAAGAGTGGAAATGATGGACATAAATCAGATTCGGTCCTTCCCTCGAGCTATGCTGCTTTCTCCAGACCCAAAGTTGTTGTACATTGGTATGTTCACAGAGCAGCTCTGCTAAAGCCTTGCTTTCGGCTGGGACTGGCCACCGTTCCCACTGGAAGCAAAGGCATCCTTCCCACTGTATTTTATTTTCTGTTTTCACAGGGACTTGGTGTGCCAGGAACTGCATGAATAGGGATGAGGGTACAGTACCTTCCCTGACAAAATCATCATCTCAAACCCACCAAGGGCAGGAAATGATAACGTGGTTATGGTTTCCATTAGCCGTATTTTCCTAATATTTATATTTTAGCTACTTTTATTTACGGAGTCCACTCACCCTAGTTAAATGAGATACTTGGCAAAGGGATACTTAAGCTGTCTGGAAATGAAGACATTGGACTACTGGTTTTGTTAGGATGATGATTTGCCTACATGAATAAGGTTTTCCCGGACCAGGTGTGAAGGGAAGGCAGGTGGTGGGAACGTGTCTGTCTGTCTGTGCACGCACACATGCACGCATGCATGTGTGTACGTATGGGGCGGGGGGGGGGTTGTT
Organism: Aquila chrysaetos chrysaetos; assembly: GCF_900496995.4. Taxonomy (NCBI): domain Eukaryota; kingdom Metazoa; phylum Chordata; class Aves; order Accipitriformes; family Accipitridae; genus Aquila; species Aquila chrysaetos. The sequence continues at coordinate 47,632,859 of NC_044010.1, forward strand.
CTTTGTTTTGTTTTTGCCTTCGGTCAAATTCAAACAATGTGCAGTAACAAGAAGTAAATGTCATTTTCCTCCCATCCATCTTAATTTGGCATCCATTTTAAAGCTTACCTTTGACCTTTTAAAATGTTAATACACTTAAGCAGATATAAAAAACACAAAGCTCCTGGAAAAATTAATCACAGCCATATCACGATGCTAGTCTAAAAATGTAACATCAGTTGTTTTCCTCTTTAATTTTAAGAAACATTTGTCCAATGCAGCAGCAGTTACTATGCTACAATTAGCTATTACTTCCTTTTCAAACAAATATCCACATTAAATGCTATAGCAAAACCCTATCAGCATAACCAGCACAACCTACTACGAATTTGTTTTGCTGGGTAGCGGCCTAGAACCACAGAAAAGGTCCTGAAAAGGACCTTGAGAAGTTGCCTAACCCATCCCTCTGCCCCAGGCAGGACCAGCTATATCTAAACCATTCCTGACAGGAAACCTTATTTAGACTTCCTTAGAGCAGCAGCCTTAAATAGAACAGGAAAAAATTGCACAAATAAAAATATATAATATAAATATGAAAAGAATTCATATATGTGCACTATGTATACAAATATGAAAATACAAAGAGACAACCCTGACCTAAATGATAACTCTCCCACCTCTGACCACTTCATACCCTTTAACCAAAGAGTTCAAAACAGGAAACTCTTAATAAAAACACCTCCTTCCTTTTTAAAAATAAAAGGCTGCTTGCTTGAGAACCGCAGCCCCTTGGAAATGCAGCAGCACCTCTTCTCAAGAAAAGCAGTTTCAGAAGCACCAGGTCCCAAAATATTTGGGCCTTTATGCTTCAAAGCAAAGAGCTCTTCAGTTCCACCAGAAAGCAAATAGAAAGCAAGAGTGTTGACCCACCTCTCCAGTAACCAAAGCAAATCTAAGATATCTGGAGCCTGTTCATGATCAAGGGCATCCATCTCGTTTGTTGACTTAACCATTTCAGGTGGCAGGCTGTACCAGGTCCCTCCGAGATCGTCATCGCACAGCTCTGCGGTTACAGGCTATGAACAGGGGGATCCATGGCACACAGCCATACGCTGCTTTCACTTTCTCTTCTGTAGCATCTGACGGCATCCGGGGCTACCCCCATCAATTTAATAACCCCCTTTAGAAGACAGAAAGCTATGGTGACAGCCAAAATGTATCCTAAAAGACAAGTGATGGTTTCATGGCTAAACACAGCTGCTACCCAACCATTCAAAAAAAAAAAAAAAAAAAATCACTTAAGGACCTAAATGGCAAACCCAAAGCAAAGGCACATGCATTCCGTCAGTGAGTGGGGAAATATAACTCCTTGCAACTGCTTTCTTCCACCTACCAACATTACTTTGGTTACAGCATAACAGCAAGGCTCTTCCATGCATTCCTTCTTCTAGGATACACTTGTGCAAGTACACGTGCATGCGTCTGCCTGCGTATATATGTATTTATTTATATCTACACACTACGTGCTCTCTCTAGTAGAAAGTATCCTGTGCCAAAGGGACCCTTTGCTGTCACACCAGAAGACCCTCCAGGGCTGCAGACCCATGCTTCCACTGATCTTCTGGGTGAAGCCCTCTGATCCACCTGCTCTCCCATGGGGCTTGTAGAAAACTCTCCCCCAAGGCCAGGCATCTCAGATAGCAGGTCCAACGGGCTTGGCACCTGCAACAACTGTCTCTGAGGACCCCAATGACAGCTGCCCAAGACAGTAACACAGACAAGATTCTTCCAAAAAAGGAACGATCCTTCTCATTTTCTTCCCTGGAAAGTACACAACACTTTGGGGGGAAAAAAAGTGCAATAACATATATCTGTACATACGTTCCTACTTCCTTCTGGCATCCCCTCAGCATCCCACAACCTGGAGAGCAAGGCTCAGTCATGCAAGCAGTCCTCTTTCCCCACCTTTCTGTGGGGCAGACATCCTGGCCGAGAGCTGCCTCCTGATCTCCAGCCCCATCACCAAGGCTGGAGAGGCCATCTGTTATTCAGACAGTGATGCCTGACTGCTCAGTGAGGAAAATCCTGATTAAAAAACAACGTGTTGCCCTTCCTGTTTGCTTTGCAGTGGCCTTGTGTGGATCCAGCTCTACTGCAAGCGATCCAAAACCAACAACCAGAAAGATGCATATCATACACACACAAAAATACTTCACATTTCACTTCGTTTTCCACATCTTCCACTCTCATTGCCCTTCTGCATCATCTAGTTCAATGCTCCTCAGTATCTTTTCTTTAACCTAATTATTTTTATATATATATTTTATACATATATATATATATACACGGACCACTTAATTGTTATTTTTAAACCAAGGACCATTTTGTGCAGTATTGTCACATAAGCTTTCAAAGACAATCAAATTTAAAAAAAAAAAAAAACAAACACAATGAATACACATTTCTCACTTTGCCACTCCTGACCCTATGTTTCAGGTTTTTTGCTTACATGCAACCGAATGCACATGTGTCATTGTCATACTGCTCGCAACTGGTTTATTCACCATCTTCTAATATTCATGGACTACAAGTTAAGTAACACTCCTCCAGCTAATTAGTTTATTCAGGAAGCACAGATGACTAACTGATGAGCTACAAAAAGTCGCTATTGTCTGAGTCAGCCACCAAGTAACTAACTTGGCCATTCAACCAGGGAGAAGTTTTCTTCTCTGAAAGGTGACAAGTAGCTATGTAATGACTTCTATTATTTTCTCAATAAACTCAGAGAAAATAGGACATTGCAGCTAGAAAAACACAGAAAGAGAAATTAGCTGCTACTGTCATTAAGGATTCAGAGGCTGAAAAAGAACAGTTGGTGCAATGCAGCTGGAGAGGCTTTTCGGAGTAAAGTGATTATTCTCTGGCCCTTAATGAATTATTTTTTGCTGGAATGCAAGACCTGCACTCCTCCAAATAACCTAGCTTTGCCGCAAGGAGCACACTGTCTGCGGGGGCAGGCGAGAGCCATTGTCCTCTTGGGCCTCCTGGTAGCCACTGCACTTCTCCCACCTCTTTGTTTCCATGCCACAAGAAAAGCAGAGAAATAATTAAAAGGTTGAAGCACATAGAGGCACTGGAGGAGAGACTGCTCTTCAAAACTAGCCTCACCAACTGAACTTGGAGCTACAGCCTCGGGTGTTCGGGGGGCACCTACCCTCAGCAGCCCCACTGAAGCGCAGTGAGGTGACGCAGCAAGCTTTCTTCTCCTCTCTTGCCTGTCAGAGCTCACCCCCAATCACCGGCTCAAAGATAACAAGATAATAAGACGTTTATGGACATGGTCGGTCCTGGGGCTTGTTCTGAGAATTTTGCGCCTGCCATGGGGGAGGCGGGGGGGGGAGGGGACCCAAATGCAAACCCAGCTTGCCCTTCAAGCCAACAGCAACCGCCTTCCTTCTGCTATAGTGACTGCTCTTAGCCACTTCCAGGGTAGTGCAAGTAATACAGAGACCTGGAAGCCACTAAGCTGAAGGACACGTTTTTCTGAAGAGGGTGAAGGGGTCAAGAGACCTGTCCCAGGCTCTTTGGTTAATTCTTGAGAACATTTAGCCCTATATCCGATGTCTCAAAGAAGCATTTCCAAATAACTACATGCCCAGATGGAGATCAGTGACAAGTGGTGTCCCTCAGAGGTCCATACTGGGACGAGTACCATCTAGTATCTTCATCAGTGACGTAGACAGTGCGATCAAGTGCACCCTCAGCAAGTTTGCAGACACCAAGCTGGTGTCTCCTGGACAAGCTCGAGAAGTGGGCCCATGTGAACCTCATGAGGTTCAACAAGGCCAAGCTCAGAGTCCTGCACATGGGCCAGGGCAAGCCCCGGTATCAGTACAGGCTGGGGGATGAAGGGATTGAGAGCAGCCCTACGGAGAAGGACTCGTAGGTCCTGGTGGATGAAAAGCTGGACATGAGCTGGCAATGGGCACTCCCAGCCCAGAAAGCCAACCGCATCCTGGGCTGCATCAAAAGCAGCGCGGCCAGCAGGTCGAGGGAGGGGATTCTGCCCCTCTGCTCCGATCGGGTGAGACCCACCTGCAGTACTGCGTTCAGCTCTGGGGCCCCCAACATAAGAAGGACATGGACCTGTTGGAGCGGGTCCAGAGGAGGGCCACAAAGATGATCGGAGGGATGGAACACCTCTCCTATGAGGAAAGGCTGAGAGAGTTGGGGTTGTTCAGCCTAGAGAAGAGAAGGCTCTGGGGAGACCTTATAGCAGTCTTCCAGTACTTCAAGGGGGCTTATAAGAAAGATGGGGACAGACTTTTTAGTAGGGCCTGTTGCAATAGGACAAGGGGTAATGGTTTTAAACTAAAAGAGGGTAGATTCAGACTAGATACAAGGAAGAAATTTTTTACGATAAGGGTGGTGAAACACTGGCACAGGTTGCCCAGAGAGGTGGTCGATGCCCCATCCCTGGAAACATTCAAGGTCAGGTTGGATGGGGCTCTAAGCAACCTGATCTAGCTGAAGATATCCCTGCTCACAGCAGGGGGGTTCAACCAGATGACCTTTAAAGGTCCCTTCCAACCCAAACTATTCTATGATTCTATTAACTAGCAAAAATAAAAGGGTACTGGAAACTGGTCTAGCTCAGAGGAGTCCAGTCACTCACACCCAAAACCAGCACTTGAGCGTGGAGTGGCAGCTGCCGCAGGGGTTCCCCAGGACACCCTGCCACCAACGGAACTGGTGAAATCCCACAGACAGGCAAAATCCCACAGACATGACCCAGTAAATTCACCCTACCCATGTTACAGCACTGCTCTGCACATTAAAGTACAGCATGGATAGACCTGTTTGTGGCGGGGGAAAAAAAAAAAAAAAAAAAAGGGAAAGCCAGAACTAGCAAGCAACATTTAATCGCCCGGCAGAGCAGCTCCCCCACAGAGTGGCCTGTTTACAGAGTTGCTCAGTGCTCCAGGAGGGATGGGCAATATTGCAAACCCAGGAATGGAAATACCCAAGGAGAACCAAGACAGGTTCATAATGATTCCCTGCAGCCTAGGACTGCTCGTACAGCCACCTCCTTTTTGAAATCTAGAGTCCACTGGGAGAATTTAGGCCTAGGGCTTTGAACAAAAAATAAGGAAAACTTTTTCCTCCTGAAGACAGTCTATGAAACCCAAGCAATGCTGAAAAGTGTTTTACTGTATTGTTATTCTGTAGATGTCATTTCTGGAGGCATGACCCAGTGCAGCCTCATCTCAAAACAAAGCCATTCATGGCTAGCACCACACATCGCCAACCAACTCCATCCACTCAAAATAAAATAAAATTTTAAAAAAAGCAAGTACCCCCATAAATCATTCATCCATCCCAGTTTCATAATGAGAATATTTGTCAGCTCCCATTTTGCTTCCCTTTCTCTGCCTGCCTGCTCTACAAAGCCACCATTTCAGCTGCCTGTGCATGCAGACCAGCGGGCACACTGTGCCGCAACAGCTCCTGCATCCCCATCCTCCTGCCTGCGGAGAGGATGGCCACCCTTCTCCCCCAAACCCTCGCCTGCACCGCCAGAGATTTTTCAGGGGATTTTTTTTTAAATATATATATATATATATATTTTTTATCAATTGCTCTGGGGCACCCATCAGATGTACTCAGCTCCTGTAACAATCACGTGATTTATGTAGAAGTAATTGGGGTTAAACTATCTGCCACATCAAACTCTTCACATTTGGCCCCATCTTTAGGACCTAGAAACATCTGAAATAAATAAAGCCATGTGTCATTTCACAGGGTCTGGGCTTAATTAGGATCATTCTGGATTTTATGGGAGAAATCTTGTACTGCCAGCTTTATGTGGCTAGTCCACCACTTCCAAGGTTATCTGCTTTTTTTCCTTTAGTACCTACATCAAAATATTTCTATTTCCACACAGCTTTTCTTTCTCTCTTTTTTTTTTTTTTTTAATCCTCCAACCAGCCGGATGACAACCACTCCTTATCTTTGGCTGTCTTCCATGCTAAAATAAGAACGCCGTTGTTACGCCGAGGGAGCTGCACCCTTCCACCTCCGTTCCCTCCCAATGTGCACACAGCTGGCTGCGTAGGAACGCCCGAGGTGCCATTTTCTGGCCATTTTTCTGTGATGTTTTTGCTATTTACCCTCTAGCTATGATCTGTATTACTAAATCACACCGGGCCTCTCTCATGCCATGGATTTTACAAACCTCAAGTGACAGACGGTCTCTGTCCTGAAGAGCTGGTGATACTCAGCCCATCGTCACTGCCACCGCTTCCCTGCCTTGACGTAGGCTACCCAACACGAGGGCAAGCAGACAGCCAAACACCGCTCGAGCAATGCCGGGCGATTTGATTAGCAGCAGAGAATGACTGGATTAGAAGAGGGACAGGATTAGAGATTAATGAATAGCTGTGAGGCTGCTACGCCTGTATTATTGGCTCCAGCAGCAGCATTTGAATGTCAAACTGTATCCCCTCGGAGCAGCTAGGTACCACCTATCGCAGGCTTCAGGCTGCTATGCGCGAGGCAAGTGGGGAAGGTAGAGGGTTTGAGTTAGGGTCTGAACTGACAGCCTGGTATAGGCAAGCCCTTCGTGGGTCACGGGCAAAGATGAGGAGAGGGGAGGCACAGAAACATTAAATGATTTGCCCAAAGCTACACCGGCAATTTGTGGCAGAGGCAGAAACGGGAGCCAGATTTTCTAAAAAAAATGAGTTCCTCACGCAGGAGATGAGCCAGCCGCCTTTGTTACATGCAAATGCATTTTTTCCCTGTAATTCACACCGCTGCGGGCTCTGCACAGCAAACGCCAGCTTCCCAAAGTTGTAGCGTGTTCAGTGCGACCTGCTCATCACACACGTCATGCCCGCTACATGACTAGCTCCATCCTCCAGCCTGCACTTGCAATGCAATCCACGCACGTTGCAAAAGCTTATCACTTGCATTTTTGGTAGGAAGCGATCAGGACCCTGCAAAACCCATCACTGGGGTGATTCCCAGTCTGACTCGGATAGCTCTGGCTACTGCAGCGCCTCCAGAATTTAATGTATACACGGAAACTCAGCATCGCTCTCCACTTAATTCGAGCAGTTATCCCCTCTTTAAATTTGGCTTCCATCATCTCTCAAGGTAAAAGAGATTTCAGTGTCTCCACGAGAGTCCCACTGGAGCTTATCACAGAAATGCTACAAAATTCATCAGAGACGCCAAGAACAAAATAGTGAGGGTGCATTAACCGAACAGGCTTGTCTAGCAGAGCCGTGCAAGAAAATGTGAAGGCTATCAGCGGCCTCCTGGACTAGTTACTGTAGTTACATCTGATTAACCAAGGCCACTCACAGAGTCATGAAAAGGAAGGAAAGGCTTTTCCAAATTTACATATTAAAAAAATGGAAGCATGCCGATTTTCCATCCTGTACGAGCGTTATGCCTGAAACACGCCGATCAGTAGCATATTTGTGAGGAAATCTTTACTTCAAACGCTAAGCCAGTTTGCTAGTGATAGATGACATGAAAGGTTACTTGGAAAAAACATTTCCTCATCAAGTTTAAATGGAAAATACCTGAAGAATTAATGGGCAACCAGATACCCTTTCCTCTTTAACAATACATCCCCATTAGACTATACATACATTCTGAAGCCTGCATTTTAAGCGTTATTTTAAAGATGACTTCTGATGAAGAACGGCACGCGAGAAAACCGACATCAACAGCAGTGACTAAATCAAAGCCAAACCAACCTCGTAAAAAAGAGGGAAAAAATGAGAGAAGGCGATGGGCTGCCCTGCAACTCTGGCACAGGGCGCTTGCACCCTGCAGCATCTCCATCTCCCCCGAGGGATGCAGAACTTCTGGAGCACGACACTTCACCGAGGCAGGCACCCACCGCTCGCACGCCCGCAGCGCAGCCACGCCGGCGCAGAGGACCCACGCCCCGCGGCCGCCTCCTCCAGAAAAAGCCATTAAGGGGGACGCAGGTGACAGTTCACCCTGCTGGCAGCCTTCGCCGGGAAGCCGGGCGACAGCGGGAGGAATTTCTGCCCCGACTTCGGAAGGATAAACCCTCCTCCTCCTCCTCGCTTGGGACCGGCTACGAGGGGGACCCCAAATCCCCCCACTACCGGCCCTCTTGGAACCCACCCTATGTCTTTACTCTCCTTCTTCCACGGCGCAGACCCGGGTGCTTCAAGCCGCCGGGACCCGCCGCGTTTTCTTTCCCGTGGGGCAGGAGCCACAAGCCGGGGGGGGGCGGCGGGGGGCGATGCCTCGCCGCGACACGCGCCGCTCCTCCCCGCGCACCCACGGGCGTGATTTTGGAGAAGTTCCGCGGGCAGGAGGAGGAGGAGGAAGGGGCGGCGGGGGGGGTTGGCTCTGCCCCTGCGGTCACCGTCTCGCCCCGTCCCTCTCCCCGCCTCGGTCCTCCGCGTCCGTCCCCCCCCCCCCCCCCCCCCCCCCCCCCCCCCCCCGCGCCACCGCCGCAGCCCCACTGCCGGGACAACCCGCACAAAGCCGCCGCCGGGGTCTCGCTGCGCCCGCTCGGCGCCACCAGAAACAATAGTCACGGGCCGAAGCGGGGACCGCGGAACCGCCGCCGCCGCCCTCTCCCCGGTACCGCAGAGCCCGGCCGCGGCCGGCAAGGGCGGGGGTGAATTCCCGCAAAACGCCGCCGCCCCGGCCAACCTGTCACCGCTCCGCCCGCCCGCGGTTATCGGTGCGCAGCCGCTCCGCGGCACCTACCTCCGGTGGAGGGTGCGGCAGCCCCTAGCTGGGCTCCATGGGGGCCGCAGCCGCCGCCCGCCTCTGTCAACCCCGGCCGCCGCCGGGGACGCGCCGCCCTGCCCTGCCCGGTACCGCGTCCCGCTCCCCCCCGCGCCGGGCGGGGCGGGGGCGGGGCGAGCGGCGGGCGGGGCGGGGCTGCCCCACCCCGCGCCACGCCTACTACCGCTCGCTCCGCCCTCCCGCCGGCGCGTCCCCGTCGCCTCCCCCCCCCCGCGCCCCCACGGAGCCTTCGGCACGGGGTGGGGGGCGAAGGGGACACGCGAGGGTTGCGTGGGGTAGGGCCCACTGAGGGTCCCGCGTGGCCGCCCCAGCCTTTGCGGGAACAAGCCCGACGCCCCGGAGGATGCTGCAGCAGTCAGCGTCACGCTTCTTAATAAATCTCATGGATTTTTTGCTCCCCGCTTGCTTGAAGTTTTGACCTTGTCTCCTCTGCCGCTATCTCAGACTGACCGCGTTTCTAGTTTCCTATTTTTATTCCCCCCCCCTTTCTCCTCTTTCGAAAAAAAATTTTTTTTTGGCCTGTCTTTTCCACCCTTGATCTCCCCTGTCCCCATTTTCCCATAAGACTCTGAACATCCCGAGCCCCTTGACCACGGACTCCGGGCTTTAAAATGGTTTTGTTGAGGGCAAAAGAGTTTTTCATAGGTTTCAAATCGCTATTAGTGTCGCCAGCAGCTTATTGGAAGGTGCGGTGCATTAAACTAAATCCGTGGCTAGTATTACATAATATGCCCTCGAATGTACATAAAAGATGATTGTAATTCCATCTGGATTTCTGTTGATATTAGCAAACCGCTTGAGATTTCCTCTTGCGGTTTAATGGGCGTTTCAAAACCTTTGACTGGTGCTGGATCAAACAGATTATGATTTAAGAAAGGGTAAAGCACGCGCACTCATGACATTGTAGGAATTAGTGAAAGAAGAAAAAAAATACTTAGTAGGTCATCTGCCTAATCCATCTTCCGAAAGAGAGTAGGAATGTCCCCCATAGGATAATTTATGGGCATTTGTCTAGTTTTCTTTCAAATGCTCCAAATATGTGGCTTCCTCATCGCCCATAGGAATTTAGGTCAAGCTGCCTGAGAGTGAATTTCATAGCATCTTGGGATTTAACATCCACTACTGTTATTCCAAGGTTTGTGTTTTGGTTTGTTTTTGTTTTTTTCCCTAACAGCACAACTGTACAGTTGCAGTTGGTCATTTCTTTCTTGCCCATCAGCACAGAAAGATTTTGGCCATCACTTCCCCCAGGTTGAGAGCCCAGGGACAAGAACAGCTGGGAAAATGTCAGCTCCATGCTCCGTGTGGCCAAAAGAGTGAGTCAAATGTCAGGACTTGTTAGGACAGCAATGGAGAGGAAAACGGATTTTACACTGGTCTGTAAATCCATGGTGCACCTGTGCCCTGAATACTGCTCAAAAAGGGCACGGTAGAGCTGGAATAGCTTCGGAGGAGGCTAGCAGTGACAATCCATGGTTTGAAATGGCTTTCCAGTTAGGTACATGCAGCCTGGCAAGAGGCATCTGAGGGGAGATGTGACACAGGCTCCTCAACTCTCAAGTGGCATGGAGAGAGTGAGCAGGGACTGCTGACCCCGACTTCCAGCACAAGAAGCAGAGGCCATTAAATGGAGGTAGCAGGTGGCCGCTTCACCTGACCGTACGGAGGTGATTCTTCATGCAAACACAACTGTGGAGCCCCTCACCATCTGACAGCGGGCAGTTGATGTCATTTCGAGGGGAGAATGCATTAACTGGCGGAAGAGAAATCCACAGAGGGCAGCCAAATCACAGCCAGCTCAGAAAGGTCCCTCCACCACAAATAATTCATGGCTGGGCTTGCTCTGTTCTTGCACTCTCCCCTAGGTGTCCATTGATAGCCATCATTTACCTGCCAGCAGTGAATACACTTCTCAGATTTAATGTCACATCTGGGTTAATTTTGTGCTGCCCACAGCTTTCCTAGCGCCTGTATTGCATAGAATTGAGTACGAAAAGGGATGAGTGGCTTTCTGGAAGGTATCAGGACAGTAAGGTGGAGGAGTCTTGTAAGCAAGCAGAGAGGCAGCTGGGAATGCTGTCAACCAAGTGGGCTGCTTGGGACAGTGGTCAGGAACGTGAGGAGGAGGTGGTCACTCAAATACGCAATAGCAAAACTGGTTTTAAACAGCTGTATTTAAGAGTGGAAAAAGGTTCTGGTTTGGAAGAATGGAGTGGGTTAGTGTTTCAGGACTGTCAGCTGTCACACGAGTGCTTGGATTACATTACCACCTTTCCGTTGAGAGCTGGAAAAGTCGTTGTCAAACATATTCATTGAGGCATGTGTGGACTATGTGACATCACGTATGGAATGGAGTATGTACAGGTATGAAATCATGAGCCTGTTGTTTTACACTCTTGGGAAGGAGTGGAGAGGATGATGTTGGTGCTGGTGTCATAAGCTCTTAATAGTGTAAACCTGTAATTCAAAATTCAGTTCTTGAAGAAGATGTCTGCTTGTTTCAGTGGGAGAGTGGCAATGCTGTACCAATGCACAGCTTGTTGTGGAAGTTGGAAGCGTCAAAGCCCACTGGAAAAACCATCACTATACATAGGGTCACTGAAGAGAGAGAGTCACTGGTTGCAAATAAGTTTCTCTCACCCTTCTAAAATGTGACAGAAATAATCAAATCTAGCTGTGGCCTGGAGACAGTGACCTTAATTTAAAATCAATCAAAAATCCCTCTGTCAATGGCAGCAGATCACCCCCTTCACATCTCAGACTGATGCTTTCCCAGGCCTGCCATCGTCAGTGCTGTTACACAAGTGGGTAAGCCTTGTGTCACCTTCTTGTCTCCCTTCTTCCTCCACATCTTTGAAGTTGAGATAGCATGGCCTCAAACACTTCTCTGTGTTTCTGACAGAGGAATTTTTTCTGTGCAGTAGTTTATAAAGCTGTACAGGTATGCCCCAGTGTCACTGCTTTATCCATGCAGCTTCTCCAGAATTTACCAGTTCAATAGTTTTTATCTTAGTACAATGCCAGGAGAAAAACTTGCTGTGGTGAGGTGGGTTGACATGCAGGAGGCAAACTACAGCAAGAATGAAGATGAAGGAGCCCAAACTCTGTACGTGAGTGACCTTAGTCAAGTGGCTCATGGACATAATTCTTTATGGGACTGATCCCATATAGTGTTTTCACAGTGTTTACACAGGAACACGTATTCAGGTAGGTCAGGATAGTCACCATTTGCCTGTCAGGTTGCTCCCCCTCCACCTGAATCTCACCACAAATTCAGGCATGTGGCACTTCTGACCTCCCGTGCAAGCTTTGTTCTGAAGTCCGGTGGCTAAGGTAACTATATATAGAGGATTCGCATGAACTTTATGCCTGTGCTGGTAAGCATACCAATGGGCTGTTACTCTTTCCTTTAGTGAGGCATGTAAAACAGTCGGTGGTATCGTTCATCTTGCCCTATTTCTTGGTCTTGTAGAAACACTTTGATCCCATGACAATACTATACAGCAGCAAAATTAATGCTGCCAGGTGTGATTATTAACATAGCAATCCAGGATGCACTGCAAGCTTTAAATTGGAATCACAAATTCTATATAAGCACTCACACTACAAATGCTGGGTGGGGAGAACTGACAGACGGGTGCACACACACTACCTGTTGTGAACTTTCAGAGCACAGCAAGAGTGCTCATTGCACCTAAAATGCGGGTTCTGAGCAGATGCAAGATTTGTAGTGACAGAAGTTGTTTTCAGTTTTTCCTCTAATAATACGTAGGCAGTAGAAAGCCCGTGGCAAGGCTGAATTAAGTACTAAGCAGCTTTAAAATTGTTTAAGGCATTATCTATTATAAGGAAGTTTATAAAGCTCCATCTCCATTATTTGAGTTTTCATGAGGTCATAATCCACTTGACCCTTGTGGTTTATTTCATCACTATTGTCCCTCAGAGGAATTATAACCTTTACCATTACCACTTGCTAAATATATCAAGAGGTTTTAGCAATATTATCATAAATCACCAAGCTCAGCTTTGTTGCTTGTAATGTGACCAAAGTACCTACTGATTTTTGATGTGGTTATTATCAGCCTGATCTAGTTGTGTTTTTTAAATTACTTTATAATAAGAGCACACGCTAACAGATATGAATGTATTTTGCCTTTTCTTTCACATTTAAAAAATTGCCTCTTTCTGAGGTCATCTGAACTTCAAGTGCTGGCTTTTTAGGCAATGTTTCTGGGATCAAACATGAAAAATATAAACTCAAGGATATTGAAATCAAGCACAGTGACTTCAGGTAACGCCATTCTTACAATTGTTTCTCTTTTCAATTAAATGTATGAGCATTCATTAGAAATCATATTGTAATTCAACTATCCCGAAAGCAGTTATTGAGAAAGGCAAAACTATCACAGGTAAGCCAGGTACATTACTATGTGGCTCTTTAAAAAGATAAGCCATAGGAAAGCTAATGACAAGTGAGAATTTTGGATAACAGTAATACATAAAATTATGTTGCTTTTTACAGTTCAATCTGTTTTCCAGCAGAAGGTGGGTCCCATGTCAGCCCCCCAGGAGACCTTAAAGAGAATTTGCCATGAAAAAGATGTGCCACTGGAGCCAATTTGCAGTCGCACTTAAAGATCAGCTAGGATCAGAAGTTGGCCTCAAAACCATTTTCACAAGACGTACCTTGTAAAACGGTAACTGGGATCCAGTCAAGCTGCTTCCAGCTCCAAGAAGGCTTCACCAGTGCTGTAAATCAGGCTTGCTTGCTGGAAGTGCTGGGATCCAAAACTGTGTAAGATTCTTCTTTGTAGCAGCACCTGCAAAAGAATTTTTTCTGTCTGACATGATATTGTGGGGCAGGTCTGGGCATACAATACCACTTGAGCTGATGCACAGCAAAACACCTTGAACCAAAAATATCTCATCTGATGAAAACCTGGAAATCTGTCTTTGGAGAAGAGGAGGAGGAGTTATCTGTCTTTATTCTACAGACCTTTCCACTGTGGCAGACAGGGGTATAGGAGTGCGCTTCAGCATCCCCCACCTCCCCACCAACCTACAGGCTTGCATGTCTACGACGTATTAATTTACATCTGAGCTAGTCACTCTTCAACCTTTATGGTCAGTGGAGAGAAATAGGCACTTTTAGGATGCAATTCATTTGACCTTTCTTAGACATCTACTTTAGGAGGAGATAAATCACTCCCCCAAGTGTCTATGTTTCTCTGTTGACCACGAAAGGACCAGAGAGTGATTAGTTCAGAGGCAGGTCTCTCTATTGCAGGCTGTCTACATGCAATTAGGTGAATCCCAAACCGATTTTTCTACAATGCTGCTCTCACAATGGCTGTTGAAGCGCTTTACAAGGATTTTTATTTCTATATCATGAGTGTATAAAATAACATATTTCTCTCCTTCTTTTGCAGTCTTTATTTTTGAGAAGCATTACGTTAGCAGGGCATGCATGTTGTGTTGGAGTTGAGCATGTTGGTGCTCTGTTCAGAATTGTTTTCAGCTACCTGCTGAGAAATTGGCAATTTTCGCACTATTTCACCCTGTGACTTTCGCCAAATACTTGTCTGATTTAATGAAAAGGTGGAAGAAGGGCATATTTTACACCAAGGAAATGAATATAGCATTAGAAACATCTCCCATCACTGTATACGACTAGAAAGCAAAGTTGAATACACACACATTTTTGGTTTTATTTGATCACAGGGCAAGATTTTAAATACTATTAGTAATGAAAAATCTATGGCAGTGAGAATCACTGTACTGCCATCAGCCCACTGAGCCTGTCCATGTACAGTACATCTCAGAAAAGGCCCAAGGCTCAGATGTCTATCTCTATGTTCTTGTATTCCCAACAAGCAGTGAATAATGCATTAGTTTTGCTTCAAGCATCCTATTTTGAATATGCTTTAGCCAGAATTATTAGCTTTCATGTAGTGTATATTGTTAACAGAGGTCATGCTCTGTGCCTATCTAGTGCTGTCTCCAGAAGTGCCCTGGTACAGCACACAGAAAGGTTTCACTAGAAATCCTCCTTGTTGGTTGTCACCATGGGGTCCCCCAAGATTTCCGTATTACAGGGCCAGATCCAGCCGGAGACGGTGGAAATATCCCTGCGAACACCACGGGTCTTTGGCTCAGGCCCAAAATATTTAACAAAGCAGGAGGAGGGAACCTTTTCTATTACACTGATCTGGAAAGACTCCTACTTTCTGTCCTCATTCTGCTCTGTGGAGGCCAGCCCTGAGACCGTCCATCCGTCCCTTCGCCCAGGCACCCCGACTGCGTGTGTGTTGAGCTGCGCTGAGAACATCTGAAGCCGCGTAATAACGAGTAAGCCCCTGGAGCTGTCCTGCACTTGGCCAAGGTGAACATAGCCTGAAGAGAGCCTTTCTTAATCCCTTAGGTCTTGGCAAGTGCCACCAGCACCCCAGTGCTGATGACGGGCCATCCCTGGTCATCTGCCGAGCGGGAACTTGTTGGAGAAAGGAGCTGCCCAGCTGAGTCCTGGGGTGAGACCACACTCTTGGTTGCTGTGAAGCTGTACCGCTCTCTCCTTTGGCAGCTGTGGTGGTCTAAAAAGAGAACTAGCTAGCAAAGAGTTATAAAGAGAGCATTATTTAAGATAAAGTGTATCATTTGCAAAAGAGTAGGCGTTTACACACACACACACACGTGTACACACACGCACACACACATGCATGCGCACACATCCCTTATTTAAGTTTCCACAGCTACCCTTGGTGCAATGCAGCCAGCTGTTAAATCCGAAATAGCAACGAATGCACATCATACGCCCTCTGTATTACCATTTGAAAGGGACGGTTCCTTGGGAGGATGGGAATTTGACAGGATATGAATATGTCTGAGACTCTATTAGGCACTAATTCAGCAGGACTGGCTGAATGAGATGAAGAAGCAATGAGGAGGAGAGAATCTCTTCAAATCTGAGCTGATTGGTAATTTTGATGAAAGCCCTTTAGTCTCATTCAGTGACTGTTAATTACCTCTGGAAATTAACATTTATTTTTCTCTTCAGGAAATGTTGTTCACCTGCCAATATGGAAAGATTAATTAAATTCTTCCATGGATGAAGGTGAAAGTAGGGTCCTTGTGGTCAGTGCACATTTTGGCTGTGGAGGCAGGCATATCATGACAAATCCCCTTTTGAAAAGAGCAGTCCAGCTCTTTCCTCTTGTGTTTTCAGAGGAAAGTAAGTGTGTCCTTGTCCTTCTGGGGTGAGGCTGGCCTGTCATGTGCTTTCAGCAGGGAAGTCTGGCTGTGGGAGAGCTGTGAAAGAGGGGAGGGAAAGGACAGTGATGGCTAAACAGCTTCGAAGTAAGTTAGAGGAAGCCTCTTGCTCCACCCAAGGAGAAATAATTAACAATTCAGGGCAAGGGTATCTTTGCTTAAATCAGGGGGAAACCCTCAGCTTTGACCCATCTATACAGAATATCACAAAAGTTAATTGATTCCAAAAAAGTGATAACTTGAACCTCACATTCATAAGCTGTTCATAAACACGACAGCTTCTCCTACCAGTTCTCATTTATTTGATCTTGGCTCAGCCTCAAAAGCTGCTTTTGTCAGCACTAATGATGGCCCTTCCACTGCTCAAGAGTTTATTTCCAATATCCACTATTATGCCATTCACTCCTGCTGTGCAGAATAAAAAAAAAAGGAAAGAAAGAGATAGCAGTGTCCCAGGGGAAACTCCTGTACGTGGTTGGTACGAGCATTTGATTGAGTTCCTGATTTGTAGCTGTCAAACAAATATCTGGGCGTAGTTGCTAAAAATCAGGCAGCATCATAAAAGGAAAGGAATGCTCTGTTCCTTTTTTTTTTTTTTTTCTGAAAGGAAGTCCTTGCATTAAGTTTTAATGATACATTAAATAGATGGAAAGTCACTTGGAAGCCCAACGGGCAGAGAGATTTCAGGCTGCCTCTGTTATGCTCGCAGGGAGGAAATGAGGCAGCTGAGAAGAAGCTCAGCGTCAGGAAGGAGGCAGACAGGTCAAACGGACAGGCTTTCCAGAAGCAACCTAGCTGAGAGCAAACAAGCAGCTGCAGTCAATCAAAACCAGCAGGGCAGCCAGCTCCAGAGCTTGCTCCTGGTTTGTGGCGCAAGCCTAACCACCCCGTGGGGACCCACTCTTGCGCTCCCATCTTCCACGCAGCACCAGAGCGGCAAGCTGGCATCACCAAGTGATCTTGCCAGGAGCGTGACGGCTGGATTGGGAGAAGGATGCTGATCTGCACACCAGCCTTCCCACCTGCAAAAGCCACCCCGTCCACACACACACGCATCCTGCCCCCTGCTCGGCTCACCTGGGTGCTGGACTGGGGACCTCAGAAAGGGGCTGTCCGGGAAAATCAAGAACTTGGGGTCTGATCCTGGTCTCAGGCTGGAATATTCTTCACACGTCTGCCAGGATCAGCAATGGGCCAACACAGCAATGAAAAATGCAACCCTTGCTGACTTGACTTGCTTTGGTCAGAGGGAATTCTGCCTGACAGAGGCATGGGATACTATCCTGTAGGTTTAGCCAGCAGCAACATTGAAGGGTTGAAGAGTTACACTTTGAAGGCTCTGTTATGGGTGAGAGACTCGTCCATTTTGGCTCTTCACTGTTCCCTATGCATAGTGAAGAGGAAATAATACCTTGGCCCATTGGCAAATTTCACACAGAGTACAGATTTTACCTCTAGTCTACTTTAGAGTGTGTTTTGAGATCAATATGGGAAAGCACAGTGAGCCACTAGTGTTTGCTGTATTTTGCATAAGATATAATGTAAGAGGTTGCTGCCAGCCAATGGTGGCATCTTTTGCTTGCAATAAATTTGGGGATTAGTAACTTAGAATCTGTTCAGCTGAATCCATGCCGGGGAGGAGCACTGGAAATTATGAAGACAGGCAGCAAGAAGCAAGCAAAAGTGATATGAACAGAGAAGATGGGATAGAAAAGAGTAAGAAACTCACATAGGACACATCTGTTTAGTGGCCAGTCTGGAAAATCAAAGAAAAAGAAGAGATTTTTCTACAGGGTCTAACCAGCCTAGATCCCTTTTAGTAGCTTTTAAATAATGTCACACGTGGAACAAATATATAATTTCCAAAGAAAAACATGGAAAGTCTCAGTTATGTTCTCACGAATGTTTTCTATTTCTTTCCCAGCTAAATCTGTTTACCAAGTTGGACTCGATTCTGCAAGTTGCTTCTTCAAAACTACATTTTTTGACAAATTCGTTATTTGCCAAAAACATTCTCCCAGCTTTAATTAAAAAAAAAGACACCAAAATTCAATGGACTGGAAAGAGTCCAGTAGGCTTTGGTTCAGGCCTTGTAAAGCAGCAAATAAATATTTTCTGCATGCTTTAGGAGAGCATATGACTCCTCGGTCCTCCACAGTCTCTGCATAGAAGAAGGGAGCTACACACATGGAGAAATACCTATTGAAATTTATTTCATCTTCAGTTAGAAGGCAAGCTAGATCTTCAGCCTCTGGCACTGATGGCAGGCTGTCATGATTATAGTCACAAAACCTTTTTTCTCTCATATGGTACACAACTCCAAGTGTCCCAAAGTACATTAAAAGGTAAGTAAATAACACCATGAACAAAAGAAATGAATGCACATAAGTGAAATAGAGAATACTGAGGCTACCTGAAATAATTCTGTCTTATTTGAACTGGCTTTTAACTTGCCTGCCTTCAACTAATCATATTATAGCAAAGAGGAACATAGAGGTGCTATGATAACAGCATGGTGAATGTGGTTTTCAGGCTGATGAAGCTAAAATGCAGTGTTTGAAGTATAATGGCAAATGAGAGAGAAAACACCTATTAGACATGTTAGATGAGCAGTGTATCCAGTTCCTAAAAAAATGCTGGCTTGAATGCTGTCTTCTGAGACAGAAAGAAAGGTATAGAGATACATACGTATATAAGTGTAACAGAAAGAAACATAATATAGATATACACACGTATATGTGTATGTCAATGCTAGCACTGAAGAAATGGTTCAGAGCTGAGTCAGAGGTGCACATGTTTTTATATGTCCTTCTTGCTGCAACTTTCTTTTCACTGTCCAGAAGAGTTCACCCTATTGTTTGCCCACTACGTTTGCAATATTACCTGCTTGTCTTAAAATAGCCACCATACTGTCTTCCTACAAAGCTCAGAGAGTGCTCGCCCTCTCTGGCTGTTGGGATTTTGTGACAGCTCCTACAAGAGCAGCCGGTGCATGAGTAATATTCGGAGCCTGGCATCCTGTGTCATCATGATTCCACGAGACATTATTTTATGATGCAAACACACTCTGACCTCCATAGCATGCAATATATCAAACGTGTAATGTATGCAAAAATGATCCCAATAAGGGAGGAGGTAAATAAATTTGTTATGATTTTAATGATATGGATTTTAAATGTCACTTCTGCTGAGCAATTAGGGTCTGAAGAGAGTGACTTTTGCACGGTGCCCAAATTGTCCTGAGGCATGGTACTTCTCCATGCATTTATTACTGCCTTACATGATAAAGCGTAGCTGGTACAATGTAAGTAAGTCCATCATTTGTGGTAGGGACCTTTCTGGCCGAGACACTCAATAAAAGCAAGGTGGTGCAAACATTTTGCCACAGTGTGTTGGGTTGACCCTGATCGGACACCAGGTGCCCACCAAAGCTGCTCTATCACTCCCCCGCCCTCAGCTGGACAGGGGAGAGACAATATAACGAAAGGCTGATGGGTCGAGATAAGGACAGGGAGAGATCACTCACCAATTACTGTCACGGGCAAAACAGACTCGAGTTGGGGAAAAATTAACATAATTTATTGCCAATCAAACCAGAGTAGGGCAATGAGAAATAAAACCAAATCTTAAAACACCTTCGCCCCACCCCTCCCTTCTTCCCAGGCACAGCTTCACTCCCGAATTCTCTACCTAACCCCCGCCAGCAGCGCAGGGGGATGGGGAATGGGGGTTACGGTCAGTGCATAACATGTTGTCTCTCCCGCTCCTTCCTCCTCAGGGGGAGGACTCCTCACACTCTTTCCCTGCTCTGGCATGCGGTCCCTTCCACAGGCTATGGTTCTTCACAAACTGCTCCAATGTGGGTCCCTTCCACGGGCTGCAGTCTTTCAGGCACAGACGACTCCAGCGTGGGTCCCCCACGGGGTCACAAGTCCTGCCAGCAAACCTGCTCCGGTGTGGGCTCCTCTCTACACGGGGCCACAGGTCCTGCCAGGAACCTGGTCCAGCGTGGGCTTCCCACGGGGTCACAGCCTCCTTCAGGTATTCACTTGCTCCAGCGTAGGGTCCTCCCCGGGCTGCAGGTGGAGATCTGCTCCACCGTGGACCTCCCTGGGCTGCAGGGGGACAGCCTGCCTCACCATGGTCTTCCCCACCACGGGCTGCAGGGCAATCTGCTCCGGCGCCTGGAGCATCTCCTCCCCTCCTTCTGCACTGACCTGGGGGTCTGCAGGGCTGTTTCTCTCACATGTTCTCACTCCTTACTCTGGCTGCAGTTGCTGTTGTGCAGCAACTTTCCCCCTTCTTAAATATGTTCTCCCAGAGGCACTACAGCCTTGGCCAGCGTCGGGTCCATCTTGGAGCCAGCTGGCATTGGCTCTGTCGGACATGGGGGAAGCTTCTAGCAGCTTCTGGCAGAAGCCACCCCTGTAGCCCCCCACCACTACCAAAACCTTGCCACGCAAACCCAATACACACAGGAACGCTGTGTGAGAAACAAGGGATATTATTTACTGAAAGGCACTGGCCCAGTTGAGCAGAGACAAACATGTTGCCACCCAACAACCGCTCACAGTTGAAACACTTTGCTTGTAAGCACGGTGCTGCCCACTGCACTCCACTTTGGGGGGAATTCTGTTGCC
This sequence comes from Aquila chrysaetos chrysaetos, assembly GCF_900496995.4. NCBI lineage: Eukaryota > Metazoa > Chordata > Aves > Accipitriformes > Accipitridae > Aquila > Aquila chrysaetos. The sequence goes on from NC_044010.1 coordinate 47,653,552, forward strand.
ACCGGGAGCAATCAGTTTTGCAGCTCCTCCTGCCCATTTTGCTCGGTGGGTTGCAAAGGGCTGGACCTGCGACCCCAGCACACACGTGTGCCCTCCCAACATGCACACGTACAGACGTGGGCTGGGGGTCTCTGCCTGGGCAGCAGAGGACAAAGGGGACCAAATCCCCAGGCCATAGCGTGGCAGACTGCCCTTCCCCTTGCTTCCCAGGTGAGCAGCGTGGTATCTGGCCAAGCCAGGGGAGATGGGCCATGTTGCCCATCTGGGTGTGGGAACAGCATCTTCTCCTTACCCATTCCTGCTGCTGGATTCTGCTACAAGCCCAACAACTTCCAGAGCACCATCTATTCTCAGGTGTACCCACCCTCTGTATCAAGTTTAAGATATTTTACCTACTTAGTCAAACCAAGAAGAGAGGTTTTAACTAGTGAAATGTGGACCCACTAGTCTCTCATTACTGACGGCAGTTTCCAAGGCAGTCTGTTGGGCAGAGAAGTGACCCACATGGTGAGGCAGTCCCTCTGCTGTAGCTGCAGTAGCAAAGGGGAAGCAAAGCCATAGGCAGCTGCCTTCCACTCCTGTGCACCCACTGGTGGTACCAATCGTTCGAGTACGGGAACTACCTACACCTCAGGTCTAAGGCTATAAAGTATTATCTTTACAGCTGAGGCATTTTAGTATGTGGTAAAATGCAATTGCAAGTAGGAAATATTAAAGTACAGGACTCTGTTTTGGCAAGGAAGAACACAGCAATAACACAGTAATGGGCAAGGTCTACCTTCCAACTGCGTCTTTGTAAGCGCTGCCATAAATACTAGACATTGTGTGGCATCTGTTAGTTCATAACCAGTGTGATGCATCACCAGAAAGAGCATGGCTCTTGTATAAGCATGGCTTATACAGAGCCATTTTTTTCCCCTCTTCAATATTTTCCCTTCAATATTTGTAACAAGTCAGTGTTCATAAAAGCTGAGTCTCTGGTGGTGACTGCTGGAGTTGCCTGATGGTCTGACAGCAGGTGGTAAGGGTGGCAAGAGGACTAATGGCTCTGCTTCGTCAAGAAAGCCCCTCTCCAAGCTGGAAGGCCAACTTTAGCAAGGGATATTCAGACCACCTCTGTACCTAATCTGTTCTTGGTGTTATTGCTAGCAAGGCTGTCCAGCATTGGGCAGATGGCTAATATTTTCTTTCACTATCAGTCTCTGTTGGATTCAGACCAATGATGTAAATATAAACAGCTCTGGCTCTCGGTCACCAAAGCCTCCTGCCATCAGCCCTCCCAGAGAGGCGTTATTTAAATGAACTAGGGAAGTGGGCATCAGTGAATAAAACAAATCAATTTGCCACACAAACTGGGGAATGGATCTCTTGAACCGAGTACTCAATTTTGTCGTCACTAGCTCATATCCAAGGGGATTCAGTTCTGTGTTTACTACGTGCCTGGTGTTTGGTGGCTTTGCAGGGTGGGAGAGGTGTCAGAGTATTGAGGACAGTGTGTGTTTTAGGCCATCTGGCATATTTGAGCCACATATGGAGCTCCTGCAACACCAAAATGTGGAACAATTAAAGATGAAACCTGGTGGTCTGCCCAAGTCTAGCTGTATTTCCACGGTATGAGTCCATCTCTGTGGCTGATTCCAGTGAATCTGGGGAAAATTCAAATAATCGATTAACAGCTTAATAGTACTTTGTGCCACTTATTTCCCATGTGCCCATATGTGTGATTTACTGCCAGCAGTTCTGCATTGTCCTTGCATTCCCATGCTCTGATGCATTCAGCATGCTACCGCGGGGCATTAAAGTCTGGTACCCCCCAGGTAAGGGTAAAGGTATGAAGATGCCTAACACTGCTTCCCCATGAGGAAGAGTTACTCGTGTGACACTATCATTCATGTCTTCCTCACCTGACCTGCCCACGAGGTGTTAGGAGGAGAGGGACCGGTCTTACCACTGGCACAAACCCATCATGGAGCAGCACTCATGACTCCACCCCAGCTGAGGAACTCGTCCTAGAGGGACACCAGCCCCTGCCATTGTCCCACCCTGGGCACAATGTATTTTCAGTGTAGCATCCCCCCTCCTGGTACCTCACCTCCCTCATCGCGTGCTCCTCCACATCCTCGTGGCTGATCTTTCCTGAGCAGCATGCATCACCAGTAGCAAGCTTGACCCTTTTCGGTCTGTTTTTGCTATGGCAATGCATATACCACTGGGGTCCACAAGACATTGGAAGTCTACATCAGGAACACCGCTGGGTTTTTTTTCCACTCACGGAGTAGAAAAGGGGAATATAACACAGGAGATGAGGAATGTTTTAAGTCCAAAAATGGTACTTCCCAGGCTTAACTGTTTAAAACCTCAGCTTCTGGAAAATCTCCCATTCCAGAGTGGAGACACCCCATGGCATCTTCATTCCCAGCTGGGAGGGAGACATTAAATCAGAGAATTATGTAGCATTAATAGGAGAAATAGCTTCTCTAATCTCCAGCAGTATGTTCCATTTCAGGAACATTTGCAGGTAAGCAGCAGTCCTATACATCATTGGAGAGGTATTTAGTTTTCATGTCTTTCAAAAGCATTTTTGCCTGTTTGTTTACAATGTCATGTGTCTCAGGTCTTTCCTTTGGGTTGGTTGGTTGGTTTGCTATACCAAAGGGTAGTGCATAGGGATGGGATGGTGCTGGCATTATTCTGGCTCTTACTACATCTGAAGCCAGTATGCACCTGTTGTAGAGCAATGGCTTCAGATGGCGGGAGGGGGAAGAAAGCATCTATAGGTTTCTGGATTATGCATTAAAAATGAATCATGGATTAATTTAATGCTGCCATAGACAGACTGCATTTCAATGATCACTGAAAGAGAAAGGAATAGTTCATAGGGCGTAAACGAACAGGGAGACTCTTAAAAAAGAAAGCATGCAAATTATAGGGAGCGATATTCAATACTCTCATTTAAAATATTGAGTCTAGAAAGGGAGTCTAGTCTGGATGGGGGATATGTTCTCATGCAATTTTGCAAGGATACCCATGTTTTACATTTACAGTGTTCCGGGGAATATCTGGAATTCAGCCTATGCTGCCTTTCAGAGGTAAAATAAATAGAGGCAAAATACGTAAGAGTGAATACATTTAAACAAGGTTAACTTGCATCTAGACTTCTAAGAGCCTGGTATTTGCCTCATTTTTTAATCAGAAATTTCTAAAAGCATAGGCTTTTTTAAAAAAAGCCAGACAGAGAATCCTTCTCCCCTCTGGTGATTTTTCTCAACCACTTGCGCTTTCGCTGTGCTGCTGGAGTAGCTGGGAGACAATTGGAGGTTATTTTTAGACTGACTCACTCTGTAAAGCTGACATTTGTAGGTTAGGCGTACCAGTTGCCGACTGCTTCTTCTTCTGCATCTTCCTTAAATATTGCCCTTCTAAACAGTCAGACATCCCCCTCCTCCTTCCTCAGTTTTTCCCCGTAAGTATCAAAGTACTAAATCCACGTTGTGTATGTCAACATTTTCAGTCGAGCTGAGTTAAAAGCATCATTTAAGAGGTACAGTCAGCTCATGTCCTCTCACGCAGCTGGAAAAACCCAGCACGATGCAGTGCTTCTGTACCTTGGATCTGCTCCTAATGGAGCACAATGCACACAGCATCCCTCTAAAGCACACAGGAGACCCAGCCCGCGGACCGTGCTGCTGGGTCAGATTCACATCCCGAGGGTCCCCGTGGGATCCACACCGGCAGATCTCCTTCTCTGCTTGCCATCCTCTCTGAGAAACCAGGCACTGAGAGGAATTTGGCTGCCTACAGCCCATGTGCCCCCAGAGAAGGGGATGCCCAGGAACACCATGCAATGTGGCCTGCATTTCTAGGGCTTGCCTTTTGACATCCTCGTCCGCTGAAGGTGGAGAAAATGAGCTATGTTTAGAGCTAAAATTGCTGGCGTGTCCTGCCTCCAGGGAGTTATCCGAGCACGGGCATGCAGGCACTCTTGGTGAGTGCCATTGCAAAAGAGGCAGGAACGTATGGCACCCATGGGCAGCAGCCCGTGGGGGCCAGGGTGCAAATCCCTGGGACGGATTTGGTCATTGGCTCAGGGAGCTGGACCAAAGTCTGGTGTATAACAGACTCTGCGCTGCAGGTAGTCACTGCTCCTAAGCCTTAGCACTTAGCAGCATGGCGAATTTAAATCACTGAGCTTTCAACTCTGAACTCTCTCAATCTGCTGGAGTTTACAGAAACACAAAGACCTTCTAAGCCCAAGAAAGAAAGATGGTTGCTAAAGTCAGAATTCGACAGCAGATTAGATTATGAAACTGCCATTAACCTACTCTATATTATAATCTCAAATCCTTCTAATATATTTGGCATGCAGCAGTACAAACATTATTTTCCACTTTAAATTAAGGCTGAACAAAAATCCTTTTTCCAGTCAACGTCCTTCTTTCCCTGGTGCTTTTGGGGGACTAATTTTAAAATGAATATCTTCATGCAAATTGCAGCCTAAATAAATCCAGGCACATAATCTTTTAGGGCAAAAATCCATTTTTTCCAGTAGAGACCACATGTGGGACCCGTGCCAGGTAAAATCTAGTGTGCAGTCTAGTGAAATCCATCCTCAGGCACCCCATGAAGACAGAGGTCTGCTGTCCTGCTCAGTGCAATGCTTCTACTGGAGTTTATGAGCACAGGGGTGACCATGGACCTCCACAATGCTCATGCTGAGTTACCAGGACCATATCACCCTTTTCTGCCCTGATAACGCATATTCCTGCCATGGTCCATTTAGGACAACCTCAAAATCTCCTTCCAAAGAGCTGAGTGAGGGGAGACAAAACACATTGCTGCTGGACCTGTACCTCCTTCCATGTAGCTCAACTGCACGAGGTGGCTGGGAAACACATGGCTGATCCTTTACGCCAGCATCACCCATGTATAACACAGAACTGGATTGCTTTACCAGAAACAAGTGCTATTCTCATCCCACCAAAGAGGGAAGTTGGAGCGTGACTAAAGCCAGGGCGGCTGGAAGTAGGGCTGCTAGGAGACCAGGACAGCTCAGGCAAGGACATGGTTGAGGTTTAAGTAGTCATTGGAGGGGGGCATTGCTAAGCAGGGTGACCAAATAGGAGAACAGACAACAACCTAAAGCAAAACAAAAAAAACCCCACCAGATTCTTCTTTTCTTAGCTCTGTACCTTCTGCTGGAATGAGGTCAAATGAAAATGTTATTAGACTCTCTCTGTTTTCATGAGATTTCAGTAGTCCCACGAACGTAGTGCTCTTGGTTGACATAGGAGACCACACTGTGAGGGAAGCATTGCATCACCCAGGTTGGTCAGGGTGTCTTGGTTCATGCTTGTAGAAGCCCAAAGTTGTTGTAGCTCTGCCAATTTGGAAATATTCCGGCTCAGGAAGCAGCACTGTGCGTAAGTCCAGGGGCATCTCCTGCTCTTGGGAAACCCTGAAATCCAGCAGTAAGCAGGATCGTGCCTGTGTTTAATAAAAGTACACCTGTTATTTTATTTCCCAGAAGTGTTCACTGCAGTGCTAGAGACCCCATGAGGGCACAAAAGCATCCTCTCCCTACAATAGCAAAATAATATCACAAAGGTCATGTTGGTAGGGCCCCTCTCACCCATCACTACCTCCGGTTGCCCAGAAACAAACCTCCTGAAAATTCAGATCCTAAAAGCAGCTAAATGGAAATCAAAAGCAGAAATTAAGAAGGAAGGAAATGTGTTACCAAGTTAATTAACCGATTGATGTTACTTTGTTGGTTCTTACCCCACAGTCAGCATCGGTTCAGCAAAATGTGCTTTCAAGAGAAATGATGCTAATTAAATACATGACAAAGTAGCCCAGGTACTAATTAGCAAGGGATAAAGTGACCATTCATTGGGAATTTTTTTGTCAGGCCTGCAGCTGATTTGTATTTTTGTTTGTCTGCCCGAATCTTGGGCTACCTAAAAAGATCTTCACTAAATGTAGCATCCAGATCCCCCTGGTTTAAAAAGCAGCAAAAAACTGAGATACAACCAGCATTCATTTTCTATTATGCAAATATAACTTCACAGTATGACACATCTGTAAGGCTTCATTTGATTCCCCCCTGGCACAGTAAGCATCTGCAGCTTTAATGCCTTTGATATACTGTTTTTGATTAGATTAAAGATGATATTTATAGTAATTTCAGTAATGTCATTAGCTGTCACTGGAGTATCCTCCAATATTTTGTTTCCTCCATATGTTTTGCAGAAGGGATAATGAAATTTGACTGTCCTGCAGCTTGGGTATAATAGCCTGGTTTGTGAGGAGGGTTACATGGGATCAGTTGCTACTCGTCAAGTGAAAATGGTGACGATCTGGTAGGCTCTGTAAGCTGTGCATGACAAGCCTGCTCCCTGCGCTGCCGCTGTGCCCTTTCTTCTCCATTACCGCAGAGACAAGTTCGTCTTCCCTGTAGGTTGGCTGAAAATGTGTTACTTGTCTGTGGGGTCAGGTCAGGAGGGACAGATGGAAGGACAGACAGACGGGAGGGTAAGATTTATGAAGAGTGACTACAGATCACCAGTATCTTTAGCAGAGAGAGGAAAATCCTGGGGAATATGATGACAAGCAATAAATACCTTCAGTTTAACAGTTTAAACAAAGGTGGGGAATTATTTATAGTAGAACAGCAAGTGTTGGCCAAAGGTCAAGGAAAGGAAAACTTAGACTTTTGGGGGCAGAAAGTATCTGGTATGTAGCACAATTGCCAAGACCAGAGGCCGAGGCTCATCTCTGTGGCCATGCAAGATGGGAAAGACCCTGGGTTGGGGTTACATGGTGACAGCCCCGCGAGTGGGAGAGGGAAGCTGGGCACGCTACCAAGAGATTTTCTCTTCTTTTTCTGATCCTGAGCCTTATCCTGCAGAGCACAGACACTTGCAACTCTCCGAAGGCACTCCCGCCTGGATCTGTGTAGTTACTTGTGGGATTAAATGCTCCAGTTTGGGGATTGTCCTAGCTTCACTCTCTTCAAGTCCCAAATACACCGTGTTACTTGGAAGAGTAAGTGCAGCACTGGCATGTCTGTCAGGCAGTGGGCACACTGGAGTTAAATTATTATTGCAGAATTCAGTGTATAAATATTCACTCCCCAAGAGGTGGGGAGTGAAAGTATATGTGAGAGTGACTTTGTTTAAGTAAAAGAAGATTGCTTGACTTTGCATTAACCTTTCGGATTCATTTTGCAGCAAAAAAAAAATAATTAAAATACTCCACAAATATCCCCCAAGCGCATTTAAAGGGACAAAAAAAAAAAAGAACATGAAAAATGTATAGATAAGCTGAGTATTGCTCTTAACGGTGCATTCCGAAGTTGTGCGTGATGAAGCTCTGACCCACTGTAACACGGTTGTAAGCAGAGAGGGGATCCAGCCCTGGTTGGGAGGGCTGGGGGCAAATGAGGGAGAGAGGTCCCGCCAGCCCCTGGAGCATCCCTGTGCCAGGTGCTGGAAGCAGCAGGGACACGCACAGCCCGGGGGCCTTCTCTGGTAGGGGTTGGAGATGATGGACATGCCAGACTGACGGTGGGCACAGGACATCTGGGCATGGTCCCCTGAGCCTTCCTAGGGCAGTGCCAACTTGATCAGTTTAGCACCAAAAAAAAAAAAAAAGATTATCATTAGGAACTTGCTGTGCCCCACAGTTTAAGGTGAGTTTTGCCCCTAACAGGAACTGATGAAATCACTGCTGGTTTAAATGGGTATGGCACGAGTACATCACAAGGCAGTATCTCCCACACTTGTGGATCCAGCCCTTGAATTCAGCCGGGTTGCTGCTCTGAGCTAAGAGCAATACTCTGGTCATAATAACTGTTTTTGTCCTTTTTACCCAAGGAAGAGAAGCTTGCTGGGTGACCGTAACACAGGTCCTTCAAGCCAATTGACTTTCTCTGGCTTTATACTAGCTTAAGCTGAGAGCAAATGATCATCTGATCAGTCTAATCATGGCTAGTGAGCGCTTTCAAGCAGCAGTTCCCTTGGGAACAGCATCTATTTTGCAATCAACCTGTATTCCACCACTAGATCTTTATACAAAGGTAAATAGGGCAACCAGCCCCTCTTTTTTTGAAACACATTTTGCATTTTTGAAAATGAAAATGTCATTCGAAAAAGCAAAATTGAAATCTTGCTTAGAAACTGTGAAATACAGTTGTTTACTTTTCTGAAAATTACCCCTTCCTTCCAAATTCTGGTTCAAAAGATATGCAAACCATGCTTATATATTTTCATATATAGTCATATACATACAAAATATATTCATATCAGTACATTTGAAGATACCCTCATGTTTTGCAAATACCTGTTACGTTACCTTTGTGAATGCTTTTGTTCATCACCAAAGTTAATTTGTAGGAACTACAGTAATCCATCTATTTACCTAAGCTGCGTGTGTACATCCGCAGCTCTGCCTCCTTTGCTGCTGGCTTCCCCCTTCCATTTATTCTTTTAAACCTCCCAGGCACTTTCTACTCCTTCTTTTGCTCATTTTTACCACTGAAACATCTGTCCCAGGCTCACTGAGGTCTGGTTCGCCCTAGTTCAGAAGTCCATTTTACTGGCTCCCACACCCCTACCCCAGGGGAGCCCCTTCCCCGGGCTGGCTCCGCCGGGGCGGCGCGGGGCTCTCGGCTCAGGGTCTGCCCAACGCGCCTCAGAAGACGTGCCCACCTCCCATCAGCCCACAGCTACCCTAGATCCTCCTGCATTCCCACCGTGCGGGGGTACCACGAACTCCCCACACTGAGCATTAAGGGTCTGGAAGGGGAAATGTTGATTGTTTTCAGATCCCTCAGTTCTCCATCCTGATTAACGTCTCATATGGAAGAAGTTTATGTAAAGCTGATGTTCACAGGCTCTGCAATATGCAATATCATTCTCCACCAAACAATTCTTGTCAACACCTATAGTCTGTTTCTTTGTTGGACTCTTGGTGAAAATTGTTGGAGCTCATGTTTTAATGTTCCCTCTTCCATTATTTATAATATACTGAGTTACAAGTGACAACTAACCAAAACACAGCTACAGTTCTCGGTAGATCTTTTAATGTTCTGTATACTTTGAGCATGAAGTTTTCTCTTTTTAAAGCACAGGATGCTTAGCCTAACAGTCTCAAAATGTAATTAAAACATAAAATAGAAAAATTTTATAGCTGTCCTCCAGATGTCCTGAAGATTTCCGCTAAGGAAAAAGATGTAATCTCTTTCCGATGTCCTCACGGCTTTCTGCAAAGTTCACCCTTTCGAGCTGCCAGAATTTACTGCCTGCTGAAGGTACATATTTTGGGGGAGAATATGGAGATGATCCTTTTAATCTTGTCTGTTACAGCTGACGGAGGCTACAAGCCACTTTCCTGGCCATATGAGACGTTCCCAGCCGCATCAGCTTTGTCTGCTATCAGCCACCCTCAGCTTCTAACCCCTCGTCATGTTCCTCATTAGCTCGTGTCACGGGCTGATTTATGATCGTCCCTTCAGCAAGGATACCCCGTGTCTCTCCTCCCCGTTGGGTAGCCTGCAGTGCATGAGGAATACCCAGGCCGATGCCTCTGGGCGAGTCCTGTCACCTGCCATCAACTCACATCTCCGTTTGAGACAGCACTGTGCCTCCTCCCCAGCCCTTCGGTGGTGCGGCAGTGCCGGCCGCCTGCCCCTGGTCTTCTCGGCAGACTCACCGGAGTTTCGGGGCTACCCTTTATTCCCCCACAACAGGGCAAAACCCAGCCTTTTAGGCAGAATCAGTTGCCCACCCCAGCGCGGCGCCTGATGCTCCCGCCCCAGCCTGCTCCCCGCAGAAGAAGCCGAAGGCTGCGGCTCTGCTCCCACAGCGCAGCAGAGGACTTTTATAGCCTGTGAGTCATAACGAGAAAACTAGCCACAACCAACCTCAAGCCCAGCCTGTGCACGCTCCCATCATCTCACACGTTATCTCCACCAGAGCTGCTCATGGACCAGGATTTTGCCGTTGAGGAATTTGCAGCGCAGAGGGAGGGAGCAGCGCTGAGCCCTAGCAGGGAGCGCTGTGTCCTGCAGTGCCCCAGAAAATCCAGCTCTCCTCCAAAATAAATTGCAGAGCTGCCAAGACATCACGTTTTGGTGTGTTTAATTTTGTTTTTGTTTTCACTTGCACACCAAAGCATATTTGTGTATCAAAACGGCAACACAAAAAACATCAAAATGACCTGAGCTGCAGTTGAGTGGAGATGGAAGGTTACATTATTTTCGCATGTGCCAACACTGGTGTCAACATTACCCCACAAAACATTTAGCTGAAACTGCATTTTGCCAGAGAACAGTTCAGTCTAAAGGGTATTTTGTATGTTTTTTCCCCTAGTCGTTAAGTTTAGTTTTGCTTTTTTCCGAGTCCCGAAGAGCATGTATGTGTGTGGGATTATAATAATTTTGGGACAAGCTTCTCATCTGCTTGCCACGCTGGGCAACAGCTGGCAGATGAGCAACTCGGTTTGCACCTCGTGGTCTACACATGATGCCACTGTGACAGGACCAGCAGGATGCGCCCAGTGCCTCTGGCTCGGAGCGCGCCGACTGAACCCGCAGCCTTCGATCCCTGTTTCGGAACGTCGCCTCTAAATCCCCTGCCCTGCAAAAGCTCAGGGGACCTACAGGCTTCCCTGGTAATCTCCTGATCATCCAAAATCACACTTCGGGGCGGGGCTGCGGCAAGCCACTTGTGCCTGCACAGGCTTTGGCTAATTCTGGAGTTAACCTCTCTGCTTGGGCATCCTCATCTGCAAATTGAGGAATAACAACACTTCAGAGGGGCGGTAGGGTAAGGATTAACTCCGATGCCACTTTGAAGTGCTATATATATGCCAAATATTATAATCATCCTAAATGTGAGGCTGGGATAATCCATGTATTTTTGCAGCCCCAGAATCCTATTTGATTTCATCTGTTTTAATTAACAAATTTAATTTCACATTATTAGGGAAAACAAGGATAAAAAAAATGGAGCCTGCGTATGCTTTATTACAAATTATTGTTATCAGCTGCCCCGCAGGACTCCAGTCGGCACTAAATATGAACAATGGTTAAATTACAGGGGTCAGGGAATGAGCACAATCAAAATGCAAACACTTTTCTTCTACGTGAGACGGGTAGGGAAAAAAAAAAGAGGAAGAATCCTTGGAACCTCCTTGGAGCCACTAGGACTGCGGAGAAGCATACCAAGTAAATTGTAAAACTGATTACTGGGCTCAAAAAGGCTAACATGCAATTTGTGTTCTTTTTATGTAGATTAAATGCATTCACTGCAGCTCATAGAGCTTAGATACTCAGCAGGGATTCAGAGGGCTGGGTATCAGTCAACCACAGCCAGCCACTAAACCACAGGGCAAAATCTGCTATTGTACATTAGAATAGTCACTTAATCTATCTTAATGGGTGAAAAACCCACGGGACAAATGTATATTAAAATCAGAAAGTTAGCTGTAATGTTTAAGGAAAGCTGTAAATATTTTTTTGAGATAACACTGTAAAACATTATTAATGAGTCTGAAAACCTCTTGAACATCTTTACACTTAGCTCTTGAAAATGCAGCTGCCCAGCAGCTATTGATTGGGAGGAAACCCAAAGGTACGAAACGCCTGCCATAAGGCTGCACGCGGAGTAAACTGGGAAGGAATCAAGCAGGATTTCCTTTGGCTGGCCGAAGGAAATGCTGTCTGATGGGTTTCTGTTGAGCACATGAAATGTGCTGAACACAAAAAGCTGTGGATGCAGCTACCAGGATATGGGTGCTGGCAACAACGGTAGAGCTGCCTTTCGGAAAATTATCCTGAAAAAGGTAATTTATTAATTTTTTATTTGGCAGAGGCTACTGTGAGGCCATTCCCCATCTATGGCAGAGCAGAGAAAGCCCAACCTTCTGCCTGCCTTCCTTCCAGGACTCGTGGTTATTGGAAACTGAGAAGCAGTAGCACAACCTAATCCTCAGCTTGAAAAGATTCCTATTTATTTTGCTTGCGTCTGGGGTCTTCTCGGCCCCTTCTAGCCTAGATTCCCCTGACAGAAGGTTTTCTCCCCCCAACTACTTATATCCTATTTAGAGCTAATTGGGACTGCCTGCCATGGTGGCTCAGAAATAATTACTTTGCCATAATTAGTCTTAAATCAGGATTTTTACACCTGTGCTTAGGATGGCTGACCAAAACACCAGCATTCCCACACATGGACCCCAAAATGGCACCACAGGCAGGGACCCCAACCTCAGCGCACAGCACACGTGGGTACAGATGGAGGCGGCAGATGCTCTGTCAGTTGTCCATCAACATTATTTTGGAAAATACTTGGTGAAAGACAAACCCTCCTGAAGCCTACAACGTCAATTTCACCTCAACTGGACATAGGATGAGGTCTTCATCGGCTATCTCCACTGCCTGCTCGCCAGCTCCACATTGATGCAGCTGCAGGAGAGCCCTTTTGGGGCAGAAAACTGCCTTTTGGGAAACTCATGCTCCAGAAGCGCAATCTGATTTGATTGCTCTGCGGGCTAGAAGTGATGCTGTGGGGTTGGGGAGACACACTGGGAACTGGTGTCGTTTCCTGACGCATGCTGTTAATCAAGCACTCACCATAGTCTCCAAAAAATGTATTCCCATTGGCAGGAATGAGCACCCTGGTCAGGGTGCAGTGCTCGACCATGCAGGAAAACTGGGTGACCTTGAAAGCCAGACTAATAAAAAGCATATGAAATTCAATAGTACTGAATGCCAGGTCTTGCTCTCAGGTGCTGAACAAGCACTGCTGACATAAGCTGGAGGCTCTCATGTCAGAAACTACACACAGGGCAGAAAAGCCTGGGAGGGTTCATGAGGCACAGGATGGCCATCTGTTGCTGGTATGAAGTGCTAATGCCGTTCCGAGAGGAGGGAGGAAAGGTGTTTCCAGTGGAGCTGGGGAAACAGCAATGTTGCTGTCCCATGTGTAGGTGAGACATCGTCCAGGTGATGCTGTATAGTTACACCTACCTACAGGGAATTTTTTTTTATCTGGGCTAACTTCTGCATGATTTCTCCTATGAAATCCACATGTCTCAGACAGGAGCATGCAGCACAAAAATCTGTTCTCCTCAGTCAGCGTGGAGCTCCCCCCCGCACACACACAGACACACTCTTCAAGGCATCTCCAGGTGGGATACAGGGACTAGGGAGTGAAGCGCCCAGGCCACTTGCACTGTATGGACAAGGGGCATCTTCACGTGGATTTTCAAACTTCTCCTCTGTGGTTCCGGGACCCGACACCAATAAGCTGATGCACGGGTCAGTCTGCTGGGGCATGTAGGGCTGGCCAGGGTGGGTCAAGAGCGAGGGCAGATGCCAGCACAGGACCAGGCAGGACATACGTAGTCCTACTGCAAGCAGGGAGGCTGGCTTCTGGTAGCAAAGGCAAGCACTGCCTGCAGCACTGGCACCTAACCAGATGGGATGGTGGGAAGGAAATGGGGTCTGGCCCACCATGTCGGGAGGCGTGGAGGACTGAGTCCCCTTCATGCTCTGCAGCCAAGCAAACACTGCACTCCTGCCACTTCACCGTGATTTACATGGCAGATCGGACAGACAAGTTTCTCCCTGGATGATTTATGCACTCACACATCATGAAGTGTATTTCATAAGGTAAAGGATTTTTTGGTGCCTCAGCAATCTCCCTCGCGAGTCTTCCCAAACGCAGGATGCCCAGGGTACCTCCTGGGTCCTGCTGGTTGGCCTTATCTTCACCCACTGTGCCTCTGCACATCTCCATGGACACACAGAAATGGCTGAGATGGTCAGTTCCTGGGATGCTTTTTCTTGTCTCTAAGAGAGGGTTAATTTGCCATGCACTTTTCTGCTAAGGCTGGCTCAATTCTGTGTTTTCTTTAGGTGAAATACAAGTGCAGAGCTGCTGTACTTGGTTTCTGTGATGGTCTGTTGCCTACACGCCATGTGAAAAGCAGCGTTCTGTTTTGATAATTACAGGTTACCTATAGATTGCGTGGTAGGGACTACATGTTTCTTTCATTCAGACTACCCTGTTTTCAATATAACCTCCCCATCTTTTTCACCTGTTGGTCTTAACCTTCCACAAGCAACGAACAGACCACAAACAGTTGTGAAGTCTGATTTCCTCCTTCCTTCCATAAGGTCACCAAATCACATACATCACATATCAACTGCATCTGCTCTGCCATTTAATTTTGTTCAATAGCTATATCACACATGGAGGTAAAGTATGAACATCTGCTTCAGAACAAGAGCTTGAAGACCAGTCAAAGTCGTTGTTATAATTTAACCTCAGAAACTTGTGAAGTCTGCATCCTCCATTCTGCTGGGAAGTAGGCATTACTGTAGTCTCTGTTTAATAACCTGCTGCTTACCCCATTGCTGGACACCAATGTGCCATGAAAAATATACTGGGATTCTCAGACTACAATAACTTTGCTCCCTATGATGTTGAAGAAGGGAAAGATCTGAAACTCGTAAAAGCTTAGGTAGTTTTCAAAAATTCAGCCATTTTGCAGGAAGTACTGAGTTTTTAAGTCCATTTTTTGAAAAATAACAAAAGTGGCCTTTCTATTACACCATTGAAGTATTAAATGTATTTTAAGTGAGGGATTTTCTTCTGCATGTGAAATTTATCTTCCAGACATCACTTCTTGTGGTACCATAACTGGAAGATGAAATGATAAAAGACTCTAAATTACACAGTCTGAGATATTCTGGCTAACATCTCTATTTTAAAAGCCAATACACACAGTGGTATTTACAGCTTTTGCCTGGAGAATGGCTTATCATAATTTTCTTTTATTAAAGATGTTTGATGTAAATCTCACTCCTTCTCCAAGGACACAGAAGTCCCGAGTGCTAAGGAAATCACATGGCTCCAGTCCTCTTTGGTCCATACCTGGGAGGACAACTCCAAATACCCGTCCCAGTGCCAGCCCAACCTCCGTGACTTCAGGTCACGGCCATCGTCATGCTGCCACAGGCCTCCTGCTCAGCAGACTCTGAGCAGCTCAGCAACCTCTCCCTTGGCTGTGACGGTCAAACGCCCTTTTGGACTATGTTTATGTGCAACGTGGATAGAAATAATTGACAACAGCTTATGTGCATGGTCACTTGTAAGGGGTGATGTAAGCTGCAACAGGTTCGTGCAACACATGATTCGCATTATAGCTCACTGCTGGTTCTTGGGATTAACAGTGGTACACACCTAAATGCTGTGATATTTAAATACGTTGCTACAAATTCACTGCTACCTAATTCTTCATTGTCATTGCTAAATGGACATCATGGCCTCTGATACTTTCTGATCCTGAGAGCAGTGGGCTCTAATGCAGGAGGTAAAAGAGAATTGGCTCTTAGCAAGACAATCAAAAGTACAAAATTGAATCAATTTGACCTCATCCAAGTAAATTACATGAGTTGTGCTACATTAATGTAAATAAAACGTGTATACACCAGATGATGGTGATGCTGCATAGATCAAACATATTAGGGAATAATGAGCAATGTGGGTTTTGAAATTTAAAAATACTGTGACAGCTTCTGTATACTTTTGCTGGTAAAGGATACAAAAAGACTTGTCATGAATCCAGTTATCCGTGCCCACAGAAAACCATAAAACCCCTCTGAAATGAGCCAAAATTGTGTTTTCAAAAACAAAGGTCTCTCATACTTAAAGTCCTTTCTGGGAGCTCTTCCAGATCTAAATAGAGTGTCACTAGGAAACAGGAAAGCTCTCTTTCCCAGTGCCACGGCCCTTTCATTTCTCTCCCTGAAAGATTAAATTTGAACATTGCACAGTCTGATTCTCCGCTTTCCCATCTTGTGCCACGCTTGTGGCGAGAGGCTGCCACATCCAAACAGTGGGACTTCGCTCCCTGTTTGCATTTCTCTGTATGGCTGCAGGATAAAAGCCTTAGGGTCACAGCAATGTTATGTATAAAGAAACTGCTAACCGGTTCAGGTCTACCGCTTGCTCATCTCATCCCCTAGCCAGGTTGCGTCCTCTGGAAATTCTTGTGTGGAAGAAGGAAAAAAACCTCTAGCAGGTGGCTGGGTTGGATTTTTTTGGTCATGATGGGCTTTCTGTGTTAGTTTTCTGTTTTTAAATGGTGGCTGTTCAGGGGAACGTTAGAGTAAATCCTGAGAGATGGGCTAAAAGTCAGAGGGCAGGGGAAGCTGTTGGGACTGCAATACAAATTCATTTAGCACATTGCTCTGCAATTTATCACAGAGGTCTCACCTCCACATATGTGGTGTGTGCTGCATATTTAGGCACAGGGATGAGACACAGTGGGAAAATGGCTTCCGGGTTCCTCGTACTAACAAGCCAGTTTTATAAACTAGAATTTATTTGCTGGCACACGGTATTTCTGTCAGAGACACCTAAAAGTGTTTCAACCAGTAGATTTTCATTGAAATAGGGATAGGCAGCCAGAATTGTGCCTACCTCACAATGACAGCTGAAATGGGCGGCTCTGTGGCTTGGGCTTGCTTCAGTGCTCAAATTTTGGCTTTTCCATGAAGCACCTAGTGTTGTGCAAATAACGACCAAAGCACAAAGCGGTGTTTGTAAAAGCCACTGAACTTTGCAAAAAGCCGAATATTTAACTGTTTGATTGCTGAGAGCTTGCCTGCAGCAGGTGAAGGTGCACAGTGTGCTGGCACTGGCAGTGTGCGGACAGCAAGGTCACTCTCTCTGGTTCTGTAACTGGAGCAACAGAGGAATATGCTGTGCAAATTCCCAGCCGGCTCCCTCTTGGTGCCTCCGGCCAGAGGACCTGATAGCTAAAGCTCTGTGCTGGGCGTCTTGCAGCTGAGTTGCGAAAAGGAGAGCCCCCTCGTCACCAGATCTGCACATTAGCAGGGTGCAGGGGGTGGGAAAAATCGGCTAAGAGCTGGGTCGGGAAAGTGGGGGAGCAATAAAAGGAAGAGGGTTTGCAGAAAACCAGAAGTCACAGCTCGTATTTGCCTAACCAGCCCCAGATGGGAGAGATTTGTAGGTATGGTGGCTGAGGAAAGTTTTCAAGAGAAATTTAAAGAAAGGGGAAAGATGGGTGCTTTGTGAAATTTGAAGGATTTTCCTATGCATGGGGAGACATGTGGAAGTGGCTGAGGGGGAAACAGACATGCCAGGAGAAAAAGGCAGCCCAAGGATGGAAGGAAGAAGCTTCAAAAGCTAAAGGACATTGAAGACAAATGTCTGTGCTTTCATACGCTGAATGGCCACACAGTCTGCTCTGAGCCACACCTGGCTGCAGCATCGAGAAGGAGTGATGGCTGGCTTGCAAGTGGTCATTGGGGCAGTACCACCACCTTCTTCCCTCCTTCTTCCTTAAATCCCTATTCTTAATAGAAAACAAACAAACAAACAAACAATAGCTTCCCGTTCTCTCATCTGTAAAGCTTTCTTAAGATGCTGGCTCAGAATCAGAGGCTTTTATGGATCAAAACTTTGTCCCACTGAATGCCATCTCATTTCCATTTCAATGGGAAACATTATCAATTCCTTCACTGAAAATTCAGAATGAACTGCCTTTAGAATATGGCCCATTTTCTGGATTACTGAATGTCCTTTGCTTTGCGGTATTGTGCTTAAATCCATCTGTGGCTGTATTTATTACAATTCCTTTTTTTCAGATTGCTTGAACTCTGAAAGGGGGAAGGTCAACTGATGCAACCTCATAAAATCCTAGTGCAAATGTAGGGACTGTCAGGAAATTTCATATGTTTAGGATTTCTGGCATTTCAAAAAGAAATACTGATTGTCGTTTTCCCATTTGCCTGGAGCAGGTGAATGAAGAAACTTCTGAAGCAATAATTTATTGTGTCTTTACCAATTCACTGAAGCATTTATGAATATAGCCCAAAGTCTCTTGACATTAGCCGCTTGATGTGTTATCACACTATTTCATACAGAAACTCAAAGAGCAAATTTGGCTTTCTGTTCAGTCATAAACACTAGAAAGCCCCGTGCACAGTGAAACAGGCTACCAGGCAATGCACCCAGGGAGGCTTTAAGCTCTTCTTTAACCCCTCTCTGACCCACATCGCTCCGGTCTGTTGCACCCGTGGGACATGCATCAGCACCTGCCCTTACCATGGTATGCTCCACTCCGCTCCAGAGCAATGGATGTACGCAAATGAGCGAGGAGATGGGGACAGGCTGCGCACACCTTCTGCATGACCTGAGAAGGACAGGGATGGCAGGACCCACAGGAGGCTGGAGGCATACCCCCAGTTTTGCTCTGAAGACGTGTTAATCATCGGTCAAGCAGAGGTTGCAAATTGGTACCTGCAGCCAACAAGGCCAAGGAGGAAATTCCTTTAATTATGCTGAGAAGAGCATGATGAAAGGAGGTGAGAGCGGTAGCGATGCAGGGTGAGGGACAGAGGGAGACCCATTTCTGTCACATCGGGGAGCAATCCTACCGTGACACAGTAGCGGCATGCCTGTCTGTCAGCCTTGCCTCCCTGTGGCTTTAATTAAATAAGACAGTTAAGTAATTATGGTATTTAAGTTTTGAAATTTGGGGGAAGGTGATTCTGGGACTTTGAGGCTATAAAGTGCTGGTTATCTCCTGCAATGAAATTCAATGAGACTCACAGTGCAGGGTTAAGCCCATTGTGTGCTAAGGTCAAACATATGTTGGACAAGACTCCGCTGTCTTCCTTCTTGCAGTGACGTTCACTTTTGACCATGCTGTAGAGGTGGAAATGAAAATACACATAACCATTTCTCATTAATGAAACAGTTTAACTTATTCATGCTACAGAGGAGCCTAGAAAATTTGGCACTTAGCAATAGCAGGGAACTTCAGAACTTGCATCCTAAAATCCAGAGCCCGCTTGTAATGCTAATGATGCCTATTTCAAAACCAAATTACTTCAGTCAGAGCACAGTCAGGTTTGAGATGGCGGCACTGGAAGTGCAGTGATAAATGTCAGGCTGATTTGGTAAGGTGTGTATGCCCACGTTGAACTGGTGCAAACCACCAGGAAAAGCATGAAGCAAAGGCTGAACTGGCCCGCTGGATGGAAAGGTTTTGGGCTCATTCACACCAAAAAAGTGTTGGAAAAGCCCAGAATGAAACACAGATCCATGACTGAACTTCATGAGAGAGATCTTACCTTCCCTTTACATAACAGATATGGGTCTTATATCCTAGCCTGTTGTTATTCATAATCTGTAACTATTTAAAATCTATAGGCCTAAGTAGCTTGCACCCAAGAACAACATAAGAACCAGCAGAGAAGTCCTCTGAACTAAATCTTTAAGCCCCGGGAAAATCCCCCAAAGATGGGAGTGGGAGAAGGGAATAAAAAGCAAACAAGAAGAAGACCAGGAGGGCCCTAAAAGCAAGTGTTGGGCCAATATTTTAGAAAGCCAAAGGAATGATGCAGGAGACACTGAACCAGTTACCTTGGCATTGATCCCAGGCATAGTCAGGGGAAAGGCTGATCAATCCGTAAAAAATGGAAAGATGAGAGCATAAGTAATGCCAATCACCATCACTTTATGGAAAACAGGTTTTGTCAACTATACGTGATAGCATGTTTTTAATAAAATCACAAGTCTGTAGGTTATAAAAGACAGTATTGCCATAAGGTACCTACATTTTTGTGTTTTGGGAAAAAGCACTACACAAAACCAATGCAGGTCCCATTCAAAGAATGATAAACTAGTGAACTGAGAGACTGAAAAAAATTGGAAGTAGGGAATGGTAATCCCGTACAGAGTGGTTGTAGTGGAGTCTGATGGGAGCCTATTCTTGATCTAATGCTATTTAATACAGGTTTTATAACCTGGAGAGAAAGACCTGCACCTCTGGTGACGATGGCTGATGTAAACTACATGCATTTTCATGTAGGTGTAGGTCCAGTTATGAATTTAGAAATAAATGGAGATCAGGAGTGTAAGATGGGGGGTTGTATTCTGGAAATCGGTGACCCTGAAACAGGCCTGGAAGTCATTTGAGATAAATTACTGAATATGGTACTCCCAGTATAACAATTTAACCAGAGGAACAAGCAGACTTCAAGAGCATCTGAACACGTAGAAATAGAGAAATAGTATCATCCCTGCATACAATGAAATTATCTTTCTGTGAGAGCATTACCATAACACTGCATCCACTTCTGGTGTCCAGACGTCAGCAGGGGTCAGGAGGAGTTGGAAAGATCCAGGAATGAGCCACGTGCTTTCCCAGCACAGGCTGCAGCAGCACGAGCTGGTTAGCGTACACACGAGAAGTTTAAGATCAGGCTGGATAAGCACCTTTACATTCTGTTTAAGAAGATCTTTCTGATGGCAGTGAGCTCCTTAAGATGACAGAAAAGCACAAGGAGCTCCGGTGCTTCATCTGTATTAGATAATTGGATGGGTCTGAAAACAGTAGGAGGAAAGTAAGGTGGGTAAACGGTTTTCTCTCTGTAGCCAGTGTAGGTTGAATGTGCAAGCGGTTGTGTAAACTCCAGGTAACTCTGAAATGGGCATTTTCCATGATGGAGCCAGAAGGTTCAGAAACCACCAGAGAGGTGTGTTCTGCCCCTCCACCCTCCCACATATACACATTCAAAGTAAAAGCCACTCTGTAAAATAGTGTTTGAGAGCAATGGCCACATTTCCATGACCCTGGGTAGGTAAGCTGTACTGCCTTGAAAGAAATTCACCACAAAGTGTGGTGCTTTTGCTACACAAAATATTTTTGTTCAGTTTGTAATGTGCTAGTGTAATACCAGTACACCTGGGGACATACAACACATGCTCTGGACCTGAAGAAATGTGCTCCAAAATTTCTCATGACACAGCCCAGCAAAACATTGCTAGTGTGACCTTAATGGGATCCATACCAGAAGGGCTCATTCATACCATCAGTGGTTTGCAGAGCTACTTCTTGAATGACTAGTTAGTCACTTTTTACCAAATAAAAATTCTTGGTTCTACAAGTTATTGTCTTATACAAATGCAATAGAAGAATGGGCAAGAAATATGCTGCAGAAAGTAACAGCAAACAGACGTGGTGCCATGTGAGACACATTGCTCATTTTAAACACCCTGGTCTTAAAGTGCATTGGTTGTTTTTAATGATTATTTTGGTGCACAAAGGATGAAGCCACAGAACTTTGTTTTCTCTGGAAACAAAAAATCCCCTAAAAACTCTTGCAGAGGGCCCAGGCTCCTTGCTCAGCAGCCGTGACCATGGGGAGGGACACACTGGACTCGCTACAGCAAAACAACGAGGGTACTGACCCCAGCAAAGACAGCAGCAGCCCTCGAGCCCTGGAAGGGGCCGGTGTTCCGAGCACACACAAACTGATGCGTTACACTAAGGAGCCAGGATTTTCCCTCTGCTGCTAATAAAATAGGGAAATGGTGATTCCTCTGGGCTAATTTCTGTGTGATTTGAAAGCTGCAGAAACACCTAACGCTGGAGCGGACAGAGAGGAGAACGGATATGGTTGCAACCAAAGACCATCAACATACAACCAGTCCCCATCAAACTGGAGCTAAAAGCCGTATTTTAAAAACAAATGGGGGTTTTCTGCATATGTACTGTGTCAGATGATAATAAAATATAGGTGTAAACAAGCCTGCATTGTCTTATTGTCCATAAATAAATACACCATAAGTTCAAAGTAGGGCTGGATTCATAAAGCAACACTCTGCTAATCTGTATTCGGGTCTCAAGCGTATTATCTGTAATTTACAACCAATTTAAATGGTATTAACAGTCTTCCCCTTATGGGAATTTAAATTTGCATCCTACCATTGAATTAAACTCTGATTGCATATTTTCTATAGGGGACGTAATGCTCTTTGAAGCTTGTTTTGAATAATAAAGCATCTATTCATGCACATGGTGCAATGTGTTTCTTTGTCCTCAATGTAATTGAAGTAAAATGTGAGTTAAAGGGATTTTTCCTCTAGCCACAGGTTTGTTGATTACCATCTATTTTCATCTATTCAAGGTTTTAAAAAGGAAAAGAAAAATACAGTAATCTCTTCCTGCATTTGGAACCTCATTTGCCACTCTGAGCTTCCCTGAGAGCGTCTGCGATGAACAATCAGGAGGTCAAGTTTCAGCCCATCTTTGGAGGAGAAGAAGAGAAAGGAACAAAACCACCCCCCACCCTTCTGAAAAGAAAAAAAAAAAAAAGAAAAGAAAAAGTAATACCACAAACAAAAAGCAGAAGGAAGCAGACAACATCACATCTAACCTCCAGGAGAAAGATCTTGGCTACCTGTCACATGCTGCCAGTCATTGCAGGCCAGGGAAGCCACGGTGAGGATGACTTCAACGTTAAGGAAGCAAATAGGGTGAAACAACATTGTTGACCTTTTTTGTTTGACTTGTAATGGAGGAATAACTGAAATAAATGATAAACATGACTTACTCCTTCCTGGATGTGAAAAAGAAGCACAATGGCAGCCTGAAGAAAAGGATGCTGGCTCGTGGCTGTGTGGTTTGCAGGCAGCATGGCTGGCTCCTCCAGCCACAGCAACCCCATTGGGGAAAGGCAGCCGGGAAGGACATTGCCAGGGGTGGGTGACCAGCGGCAACAGGAGCAATGGAAATGTTCCCCAGTGTGGCCGTCCCCACCACCTTCTCCTGTCCCACCCCACGTGGTGTCCATGCACCCCACCAGCCCCAGGGCAGCCAGCAGGGCTGCAAGGCTCTGCTCGCTGATGGTGCTCTGTACACTCAGCAAAGCATCTACAGAAATCAAGTTCTCCACTAACTCTCCTGTGCTAGGGTGCAGCTGCAACCAAAGCAGGGAAAAACCTCACTAGCAGATTTTAAGAGATTTTTTTTTTCCCCCCGTAAAGGTAATGTTCATTTTCAGATGCAGGCAGGCCGGCGTCTAACAAAGCTGTAGCGGCGTTAATAGCTCTGATATTCATGATCCTGGCATTTATCCAGAAATGACAGAGTAGACAAAACATAGTTGATATATTTGGCATTTGTGCAGTGATATAAGTAATGGTTTAGAGTGATGGTTTTTATTTTTCAGCATTCTCTGGTTTCTACATTCCTGAAAAAGCAGGGGCCACTTCTGCTGAAACCCTAGTTTTCCTTTGATTCTTAAGATTTTTGGAAGGCTTTAAAAAAATACAGAAACTACTGGAAACCAGAACTTCCTGATGATTTGTGTCTTTCTCCTTCTTAAAAGGTGATTTTATGGGTCCTTGAGGAACAAACACTGCTTAAAAACTGCCACCTATATTTGAGGAAGAGGCAGGGAGGATTGCGAACCATGGCCTTCATCCCGTTAGGACAAAGTGTCAGACAGCAACGGTAACCGTATCTCCAGACTTAAACAGTTGCACAAGATTTCTTTACAGTCTATCTTAAATTACTGCAGTTAATATTGTATTGGTGCCATAAAAGCAAGCACCGCCAATGCTGCTGTTGCATGCGTGGCAAACATCAAAGATGTCCATAGCCGCACTGCCTGGAGATAGCAAGGAGGCGTAGAGGTAGCGAGGGACATAAATACTCTCTTTTTTTTTTTTGCTTTCCAAACCAGTTTCATCATATCATGTACACATGAGAGACAGCGGATGGTCCCTGGACACCTTGAGGGTAATTGCCATGTTGTTCAATTTGCCTCAAACGAATGGCTCAGGAATGATAAACGCTCTTTCACAATCAGCTGGGTACCGCTGTAGGTAGTACGGGTAGGATACCCCAGATCCTGACCCTCTGCCAAAAAGTCATCCCCCCTCCTTCTATTTGCAAAGCCAGGAGGTCACAGGGGGAAGGGAGTCTATTAGAGACAGGCACATACCCATCTGCAGGCTGCAGCCCCAAGGGCACCTCGTGCTAGCACCGTGCCCTCACTGTGATCCGCTCCAACAGCACAACACGGAGAGCCGGAGCAAGAAACGATGCTGACAGGAAGGTCCCATCACTGCGGAGCCTACACGGTTCAGAAGAAAACATCGGCAATTCCTGGCGCAAAACAAAGCATAAAGTGAATTAGGGTTTCATGACTTCCAGCCCCAGCTCAGGGAGAGTATGGGCGATGCTGGTTGCTCCTGTAGAGCTATTCACCCTCCTGCCGCTGGAGGCTAATTGCAGCCCGCAGCCACCCTGGAGCGGTGCAGCAGGGCGGCACGGCCACCCAGCCCAAAACCCCCTGCCAAAATCCCCCCTCCTTCTGCCTGCAAGGGGAACCACGGTCTGTACTTCCTTCGAAACGGGGCTGCTTTGTCGTTTTTCAGAGCACAGGCTCACATGGTTTTGGAAGGTCTGGGGCGGATCTGCCATATTCCTTCACTGAAGGCCAAACTCTGGGTTGCTTCCCCAGCCACACGTGCTGCCCCGGCTGCGGAGGAGGGAGATTTGTGTGCCAGGCACTCAGGGCAGCTGAGCAGTCCAGCTCACCTTAACCATTTCTACCTATTTTTTTCTCTAGAAATCAAACAAGAATTCAGGCCTGATTTGCTTCACATGTAAGTCCAAGCTGGGACTGTTGGAGTGTTGTCCATCCACTGCCAGTCAAGGACAGCGTGTAATAACTCCACTGGAGATTCACATTTTAAAATAGCTTAAACTCAGCAATCCTAAAAGAGCTGGCTGAGGAGGCTGTGCCTTGCATCGTGTTTGATACGCTTTGCCATACTGGGAAAATGCTGGCGTAGAGTGACAATGTGGAAAAAATAAGAGGTATCCTCAGGTACGGGAGTTGCTGTTGGAGCTTCTTACAGATCCACACACAGCCGCTCCCCCGCATCTTCGTTAGTGATGTGGAAATAAATATGAAATCACTGCTGATAAAATACCCAAAGAAAGGCGGGAGGGTAAATAAAGCTGAAAGGCTGGCTGAATCACGCTGCCAGCTGCACCCAAACAAGCAAAATGTGCTTTACTGCTGGCAAATGGGAAGGAAAAGCACAATCCTGAGGGCGATACCTGGGGACAAGGGAACGTGGCAGGAAACACGGTGACCTTGAAAAAGCACTGGAGGTCACAGTAGAGCTGGTAAAAATCTGGTAGACTTTTTCTCTTTCTAAACCATGGAGAATTTCTAAAACCTTGGATGAAACTGCACAGGATGACGATGAACTGATAGTTTCGGGTATCTTCTGAGACGGGATGCCTTGCAGTATTTCCCACCCAGGATGTCCCAGCTGCCGTACAAGGATAGCTTGGTGACATTTATATGGGAGGTTGGCTTCAGCAGATCTGATGAGCTCTGCTGGCTTTAAACTTTATTCATCTATGAAATTGCCACACTGCTTTATAATCTATTATAAATAAATGAGAGATGGGGCTGAGCTCCTGTAGCAAAACCTCTGCCTGCTTTTCAGGCCTCTGCAGCATGAATTTGTGTTAAAAAAATAGCAGGACAAAGGTGACAGAGCAGCTTCAAACATCGCCATTACCATAGCAACAGTGGCATTAGCCTGACACAGCAGCAGAAACCAAAATACACCCTTGCACAGAATATCATGCAAATTAGGAAATTGCTAGCCCTATATGGCACACAACATAAACAACCAAAATATAAATGGCCATAGATTGCTCAATAAAATTACTAACTGCTATTTAGAAATAGGTTTTCTGCAAATAAATAGTATCTTAATAATCTGTAAAACCAATTTCCCTTGGCACTTACAGCAGAAGTAAAAACAATGGGAAGTTGTGTATATACCAAGAGTATGGAATGGCGTCTTTGCCTGGAACCTGAAACTATTAAGGCAGCAATATCGTAGGGGTTCTCCGACTGCCTTTTCACCATGGCTCCTGCTAGCAGTGCATTCGGCAATGTGACTAATACCTGTCACATGTGGTTTGCTCTTTCTCTCATCTGCTCTCTGGGGAAAAACTACACGTGCAGGAGAGTATTTTGCATTGGGCTTTGTTTTTTTTTTTTTTTTTCTCCTTTTAATGTACATGCCGGGCTGTGTTCAAATGAGGAAAGTTCAGGCCAAAGAAATACACTGTGCGCATGAAGAAAAAAAGATGTCTTAGTCCCCTGTGGGATTTGGTGCTGCAGCCTCAGACACAAAGGGATGGAGGGAAGTCTCTCTCTTGCCCAGATTAGTTTAGAAGAGACAGCTCGCTCAGCTCTGTGGAGTGCATCTTGTTTGACAACTGTCCTTATCTTGGTGCCTTACGGGTGGATTGAAATGATGGGTGACAGGAGTGCCTCCCAGCTGCACGGCCAGTGTGGCAAAGGGGGTGCAAAGGTGGGTGGCTGAGCCCTGGTGTCTCCACCACACTGCGGTGGCTCCTCTCCTGAGGGAAATCAGGGGACTGACATTGGCGAGCGCAATTCCCACACAGCCACCATCAGGTTTTGGGTACACTGGGCCAAGGCACTAGAGATTAGTACGGAGACCTTGAGGCTGGCTGTTTTGTCTTTGGGATGCCAGGACAGAGGGCAGAGGAGAGAGTCTGATGGGCTGGCAGCAGGCTGGTTTCTGAGGCGATGCCGAGTCGCAGCCCCCTCTGTCTAGAGAGATTCCCGCAACTCATTGCCACGTCCAGCTGGAAGCTGCATCTACAGGATGGGCTCTCAGAGAGAAAAAAGAAGGAAAAAAAAACCCCCAGCCAAACCACCCAACCCCGTGTAAACCAATGTGAAATAAAATGACATTCCAGCACCTCTTCTGGAGGCTGGAGGCAGGCACTAGGGGTTGCTGAAGGAGCCCCGGGGATGCAGTCCCCTCGTCCCGGTAGGCAAGCCAAGGGCACTGCTATCGCTTGGTGCTGGTAAGGCGACCCGGAGAGCAGGTCCCATGAGCCCGCGGTGCCGCCTGCCCTCCTGCCTGCATTTCCCCTGCCTGTGTTTGCTCCCTGCCCAACCGTCCCTCAGCCCAGGTGCTGCTCGCACCCGTGCAACCCAATGGCTTCCTGCGGCGGGGGCCGAGCGTGGGTGAGCACCACGGCAGGGTGCTCCCAGGAGGATGCGGCAAGCACACCGTGGAGAGAGATGGGTCCCATCTCCCTTACCATCGAGTGAGCCCGGAGCTGGAGCAGCTAGCCAGTCAAAAAGCAGCAGTCCCACCAACAATATAAAAGGAGAAGTGGCAGTAACGGTGGATTTTTTTTCCATTTCAAATTATAAAATTGTCAGGCATCCCTAGGTGCTATTAATCACACAGTGCACACCTGAGACGCTTTCAGATAAGGTGGAATAGCGGTGACATGGTCTGCAGCACAGCCAGCCACCCAGCTGGAGCTTCCTGGGGGGAGAGGACTCTCCTAATTACTTTAAAGGGATGAATAACAGTTGTGCAGGTCCCAAACTGCTGAAAGCTAGAGCCCACTGATGAGGCATGGGGTGGGCAACTCCGTCACCTTCTCTAGGATAATGCAGACAGTACTGTGATAAATCCAGATGGGAAGAGGAGATATTATCTAGCTGTACCTGGCTGTTATACACCCTCTTTCACAGGATCCTTTTTTCCCCATGTTCTGCACATGCATATTTAAGTTGGTTACAAAACAACAAATGCTCTTTCATTTTATTTAAGTTCTGCTTCATAACCAGAGATCCCTCCACTTCATGTGTCTGATGGAGGCGGATCAAGTAGGATTCAGCCCACACAGACAGGGATTTATGCTGCCAGAAAGCAATGCTGAGAACAAGCTTGGTGTTTGATGGAGGCAACACACACAACTTCTGCAAAAGGACAATAAATTCATAACATATAAATCCCAAAGACATTTTTCTGAGATAGCTATAGCTTCCATACACAGATAGGATTTTTTTTTTTAAAGTGTTAGCTTGACATGCATTTTTATTGTAATGAGATTGCAACATATCACTTTTATTTGCAGTTACATCCCAACATTGGCCAGATGCTCTTAGAAGCCAGTGGCAAAATGGACAAAAGCAGGTCACGAGAGTTGACTTGTAATATTCGCAGTAAGCTCCCGTTGGTCACCAAACCAGTAAATTCAATACTTTAAACAATTTCCATAATCAATTAATTCTGTGAAATGACTTCTTAAAAAAAGTAGATAAACCAGTGGCATCATCCCTCAGGGGATATAAATTCTTTCAGAGACTCAGCCCTGCTCAGGGGCTTATTGCAGAGTGCTGCCTGCCCAGGGAGACAAATACCGTGTCCTCTTCAAAGTTACATGAAGATAATTTCGGTTCTCAGTCAGAGAATTAGGAATCAGCCCATCATAGATGTTTAAGCTGCTTCCATCTCCTTTAAGAAACATCTGTTTCTCAAGCAGATTACCACAGCTGGTGGAAATGCTATTTTATTTTAATCATCTAGAATAAAAAAGGAACATGAGCTGCCAGAGAAGGGAAGATGGTTGTTCTTCCCCTCCTCTGTGTGCAGCACAGAAATGCCTGGAAGGGCCGATCGGGAAAAGGCAGCCAGTCTTTCCCAGAGGAGCGAGATCTGCTCCGCAGGGATGCGGCTGCAGCACAAGCTGCCCTGTCAGCCAGGGGTGGTCAGAGCCACTTGGAAGCAGAAAGGCCTCCAAATGGAGAGTTATTTAAATCCCTTACAATTGCCAATTTCCTCCTTTTTTCTCCTCTGCCATGTCAGATACTGCCCACTTGTGCTCATCTGAATTGCCCTTTAATAGCTGCAGAGAGCACCACAGTTGGGGCTGCAGGCAAGCAGAGGGGGAAGGACCCAGGAGAAGAAGATGATTTCCACCAGCAGCTCGTTAATGCTGAGCACCTCCTTGGGTCCCACAAGCCAAGGTCGCTTTTGTTCCAGCTGGCAATGTAGCCGCGGATGCAGGAGCTTCTGCGTCACCTTTCCAATCACCAGGCCAGAAAAGTGACCCAAAAACCAAGGTTCAATTGACTTCCCTTTTTGTGGATTGGAGGGTTGGCTGGTCTAACAAAGAGGATGCTATCACGGCTATTTTGGGGCTGCGGCTGTGGGCCCTCCAGGCTGTGAGTGTGGAGCCATGCACAAGGAGGGGGCTGAAGAGAAACGTTGCATTTCAGTATCTCTGTGGCTGTTTCCAACTGAGCCTGTGAAAACCAGAGCCCTCATCAAGGTGCTTCGGTCAGGGCGGTGAAGGGAAGCAGTGGCAGGAACATCTCCCAGCCCTGCTGCCCTGGGATGCCTTTGGGGGCCTTGGGCATCACTAAGGTGGAGGAAAGATGCTCATTTCCCATTCAAGCCTTGGGAAACCCTTTCCCCAGATGTCTCAAATCTAAACCAAACCAGTACGTCACTTGAAAACGGGGAGCACAAAGAAAGCCAGGCTCGCTGCTCTCCACCTTCAGTACTTCCAATACAGGAGTTCAACATCACCTCTGATGTGAGAGTTTAGATTAAGATGCAGAACTCCACGTAAAAGGCTTTCTTCTGTTGTTGCATTGTGCTCCCTACTCTGGGAATAGTTTATTTGGTACTAAAATCAGCTTTCTTACTGATAAGGGCAACAAAAGGTATTTCTTGAGCTCCAGACAGTGAAATGTGGGGGCTTGACACACTGGATATACGGCAATGTTGTGGTACCCAGCCTGCCCTGCAAAGAAATAGGTGGAGAATTTTCTAAATATTCCTGGTTCCTCATTCTTCTGCAAGAAATGATAAAAAAGGAAACAGATACATAATTTATCCTTTATATACTTTTCCTTGGGGTTTCCCTTAGTTTAGTATTTTTGAACATTTTTTAATTAATGTACTCAGAATGTGGGGGGAACTTGCTTCAGAGTTTATTTTCCAATTATTTTCTCCCTTTTTGTGGTTATTCACAGCTTTTTAAATGTATAATATATCAAAAGGGTGCATAGCCCTGTAGAAGGTGGCTGGGAAAAGAGGGGACAAGAGGACGTTCCCTCTTACCCACAAGCTACCACTATGGGGTGAAACACCTTTCCCTTCCACTCTGCTCCTTTACAGAGAAGAGAGACAGGGGAGCACTATCTCCTGTTTTACCCCCACAGCCCTCCTTGAGGAAGGTCTTTTTTGGCGGCAAGACAGCAAAGAAGCCAGTGGGGCTCAGCCAACCCCTGCCCCACGGCAGCTCCTCACCCCAGCCAAGCAAGCATGCTACCCTGCCTCCAAGCACCTTTCAGTGCACGGTAACACACCGCTGCCTCCCCATCCCCAGCATGGGGTACACAGAGGCAGGGACCGAACCGATGCTGAGAGATGAGTGGCACCTGGCCTATTGCTGCCCTTACCACCTTGAAACCGCAGCAGGTGGCCTGCCTGGTGTCTGGATCCCAGTTAAACTGAGTGTTTAATTTCTCACAGGGCCATGGGATAATTATTCAGGCTGGCAGGGACCTCAAGAGATCTCTACTCCAAAGCCAGACCAGCTCTGGGGTCACACCAGGCTGCTCAGGGCTTGGTCTTCAGAACCTCCAAGGACAGAGCCAGTACAACCTCACTCACAGGGCAACCTGGTCCACGGCCTGGCTGTCCTCATGGGTGAAAGGCTTCTCCTTACACCCAGCCTGACCCTCCTGTTTCAACTCTTGCCTTCCTCATGCACCACCACAGAGAGCCCTGCTCCATCCCGATGACCTTCCTGTAGGCACTGGGGAGCTGTTGGGTCCTCCAGAATCTGTTTCTTCTCCAGGATGGACAAACCTGACTCCCTCAGCCTTCACTTAAAACAATGCAGGGATGCAAAATACCAGCAAAAATAAGATCCAGCCTATCTACAGAAGCCCAATGGTTATCCTCTGGCACCTCCATTAGTGTTTTTCTAAACTATCACAGTTACAGATATAGTTAAACAAGTAATTTTCAAGCCTTCCTCGACCTGAAATCTTATGCTCCATCTTTGGATCTGTACGCCCCACCTTCAACTTTCCCACCCAGCTAAGAACCATCTGCCTTTGAGGCTGTACAGTGAAGGGAGCACACTCCTGACAATATCACCAGACCTCACAGAGTGAGAACTGCAGAGGGGATCATATAATGCAATGCCTTAATGATTTCACATTTTTCTTCGAGCAAAAGTGTCTCAAAACTTAATTTTAGCCTTGGAATTACCAAGGCAGCCTTAAATGGTTGGCTTTTTGAACACACAAAATGACAATCAATCTGTTCTCAACCCAGTCATTATAATTTCATAGAGATAAGGAGGATAACACACGTAAGGAGGATGAAGTAAAGAAAGTATATTGGAAATAATATTTAATTAAAAAAAAAAAAAAACAACAGCAGAAGTCATGTCAAGTGAGCCTTTGGAAATGTATGCAAATAGATGAAAGAAGGAAAATGAGACATAGCTCTGGTAAGTGAATGAAGGGAAGTCTTTAAATGGCTTAATAATAGGAACAGGTTGGGAAGCAGTGAGGTTAATACAGAAATGACATAAAGCAGTGGGGGGTCTTGGACTAGATTTATTGTGCATACTAATTGGAGGACACTGAATACCAGATAATAGCTGAAGGATGGGGCTGTGGCTCTGTCAACATCCTCTTGTTCACAAAGGATGATCTGGCAGAATTTAATAGCTTCACAATATCGCTGAGAGTGACACTTTAATAGGTAGCAAAATGCTGTATTTCAGCACCGTGTGGGGGGAAACCACAAAAAAGAGAGAGTGGAAGGGGATGTCACTGGAGGCCTAGCTGACAGCCTTCCGATCTGAAAGCAGCACAGTTTCCCCAGCTTTTCTCAGCCTAAAAAAGAGCCCAAGCATTTATCAGAGGTGATATTAAAGAAAGCTTTAAAATAACAGCACCAACAATTGAGACCACAAATGTCTCGTAAGTCTTTTAATCCTCATAACCTTGCACTGACTGAGCTCAAGCACTAGCTCATTAAAATCTGAAAGTTAATTGGAGCAGGAAAAGCAAGCAGCTCTTACCAGTCCTTACTGCCCAAGCTGAGGTAAGCTCAGAAATTACCCAGACAGCAAATAGATTTGCTTTTTCTGTGGTAGCACTTTATTAACAAGTCACAAAAAAAAAAAAAAAAAAAAATCACATAGCAATCAGCGATGTAGGAGAAGTCACGGTGTGCGAGTATAAGCCTCAGCTTTGCAATATTGAAGCTCTGAGTTACAAGGCAGACTGCTGAGTAAGGGAACCATTTGCTAGGAAAGACACTTTATGAATATTTTTTCTTGTAGCCTTTAACATGCCAACACAGGAATACTGTTTATAAAGGTCAAGTGGCAGTCTCTGAGCAGAAGCTTGATAGTCTTATGAAATCTCGCTCCTTAAAATCAAAGTGTGGTAGCTGAGGCAACATTTGCACGGCTGTGGTCAGGCACCAGAGACGGGAGGCAGGGGGTGCAGAGGAGCGGCTGCCCCACTGGTGCCATTGGGGATGCTCGGTGGGCTCTGCTGGGCTGGCAGCTATGCCACAGGGTCAATGGGGAGCGGTGCCCACAGGGACTTGGTGGGACGTCCTGCTGCATCTCCAACTGCTCCGGGTGCCTGCAGACAGGCAACAGACCATCACTGACCCCAGAGGCTTGTGCAGAAACACCCACATTTTATCAGCTGAACACGCCACTGGGCTCCATGGTGGTATTCACTAGATGTGCGCTGACTGCCATGGGAGCTTAAACTCCAGGGTCACCCGTAGCCACCCATACCATGAGCAACTTCTGGACATCTAAGTCAGAAACTGAATCCCATTTTACCCTACTCTCCTTGGCACCTTCATTACACTGACAGTGAATTAATGCAATAGACACTCTTTTCTGCCACAGCTCCCACTTCAGTATCAAAGAACAAGGTATACAGTTTGCTGTGCGGTGTTTATTTTTTTAAGACGCAATGCAGGGAGGCATGAGAGCACATGTGCCTGTTGGCCGGACCTCAACAGAAGGTGGTGTGCAGGGTGCGATGTCATGCAGTTCACCATAAGTAAAAAGAAGGCACCAGCCAGCACCTGTCTTGAGGCCAAAGCACTTGCATCTCTCCCCATCCACCTAAGAGAGAAAATCATCTTTTAAGTGATTTTTCCAGGCGGTCGCACATGGGGGGTCAGAGGGAGGAAGGCAACTCAGGTGGCTCGGCACCATGAGCCCCTGGCCCCTTGCACATCCTACCTCCTCTGTGCAGCATCACCCTCAAATCTCTGTTACCCTCTGATTTTTTAGGCTTCCCTTGTTCAACAGGTACACAGTGTTTTACTCCTGGGGGGAATCAGTGAACTAGATGTGCTCAGGGCAGCAAAGAGGAACGTTAACACAAAGTAAATGTACTGGCGAAGGATGTGTCAGGATCGTGTAAAACACACTTGGTAAGGTACTTTGCCATGCAACTAGAAACCGTCCAGGTAAAGATGATCAGATATTTATCTGCCAAGGCACATTACTACGATAAGCTGAGCAAGTAATCTAAGCAGACGACCCCACACGGTACTTGTTTAACTGGCTCCATTTGTGTGAAAGCGCTGGAGTCAGATAATAAGAGAAATGTTTCCTCTCGGCTGGGATGCAATTCCCTTGACATTCAGAGCACATCACGGAAACGGTTTTTCCTCTCGGGTTTCTGACTGAGCATCGACTTTGCTTAGGTAACCACAGCTGTGTCCAGACCTGTAAACACAAGCTGGGAGAACACGATGACCTGGGGAGGAATTTTTTTGAGGATACAGAAAGAACAAAACAAACTCTAGAGGAGTAGAAGGAATTAAACCCAAGCCCTCAGCTGTATCCCGCAGCCTGAGGCTGGTTCAGCTGGGAGCATCACTGGGGGTGTGTAGCGCCCAGGCAGCCCCGCACCCCCAGGGCACTTGAAACAAGTGGGCACCAGGTGCGCTCTGCCAGTGACACCAGTTTTGTTCCTCAGGTCTGAGCTCTGTGGCCTTACCAGGATCTTCAGGTCTGATATAAATTTTGGGGCTGCAGTAGCCGACAGCCTCCAGGAAGCTGGACTGGATGATTTAACAGTTCCTTCAAGCCTTACACCCCACACGACTGGAAAACATCCCACAAAATCCTTATCACAGGCTTGTCGTGAGCTGGTACATTTATTGCTTATTATGGAAATGGCAGTGCTGATAAAATGCACTAGCTTTGGTGTCTGAAGCCGTCTTCTATCTGTGGCAAGATCTCATTTGTAGTTTCTGTAGCTGGGATCCATCCCAAGGGCTAAGCCCTGGGAGCCAAGAGCAATACAGGGAGGAAACTGGGCCCAAATTTTGGCTTTTCTCCCCCAATCTGAGATGCTGACACACTGTGAGCTTTGCAAGGTGCCTGACCTTCTTGAGTCTCAGTCAGCCCAGCTGCCAAACTGTGTAGTAGCAGGATCTCACTGACAGCTGTATGTTGCTGCTGGGCTGTTTAGGGGAAAATTAAATTAAAACAATTCACATTTTAATGCCATTTCTTGTTTGCTTGAAGTCTTTGTCCCAAATTATCATTACACAATGGGAAGGTACAAGCCTATGGTTTCCAGTAACTTTCCAGAGGGACATGCTGGACACTCAGGAACTGCTGCCGGTGGGCAGCACGGAGACTCCCAGCCCTGGGAGAGCTCTCGAGAGGGAAACTGGAACAAGGGACAAAAATTCAGGAAGAATAGTGGTTTTACTTGCTTCAAAATTCAGCTAAAAGCAAAAATTGCAATGCACTATGTTACCGTAGACCTTCTCTTTCTCCAGAAAAACATCTTCAAGCCAGTGGTGGTGAAGTTCATTCATATTTTTTTTGCTCCCTTCCTCCCACTCCCAACCTTTCTCTGCATGTGCAGTTATCACAATAGGGGAACGTTCAATCTACAAGACTAAGTCTCACCCTCAGAAACCCTAACGCACAGGTTATCAATGCTGTAGGACATGGAGAGCTGTCAGATTAGGGATCGAACTGAAAGCCCAGACCAAAATTCCCATGGAGGAGCTGGTTTCTCTTCATAATGAGAAAGTGGCCAGAGCTCTGGGGTGTTTGTCAGTCTGAGCAACGGGGTGGGTGAGGTGCCTGAAGTGCCCTGCACTGCCGCTGCCAGCAGCCTTGACCCCCTGATCCTGCACTTGGCACAGGCAAGGGCGTCTGGCGTGCTCAGTCCTTTGCTGAGAGTTAAGGCTTGAGAGCAACTAATATACCAAAGTATGTTTAAGGCAAAAGGAGAAAAAACATGTTTGTTTTATGGAGACTGTGAGAACTAGGCTTTTATCTCCTGATAAAATTGGGGAATCCTGAGAGTACAAAGCTCCATCCAGGCTGCGAAAGAGACCTTCACTTTAAAACCTAACCCCAATATCATAGCGGTGCCTCACCCACACACATTTTCCTCCCATGTTTTTACACTGAATAATGAAGAGAGACAACAGGAAGAACCCTACGGCACACGCAGAAGCAGCTAATATATCTAGAGCAATGCTTTCTCTCTAATGCTGTTTTATGTACAACATCAGTTGTTTGTTTGCAGCCATTAGTGTTAAGATCTCATTTGTATGACACTGTTTTATCTCCTCCCTTTTATTAGCACTGAAGTTGGATTTCTAAGTGAAAGCACTCTCCCCTCTCATTATTCTTGGAAAGCCCAACAATAATAATGATTTATGCGGCGGGGGAGGCATGGGGTTCCTGCACGGAGCAGAGCAGAGCTGACATGCCCCCGACAACACCTCTTCTGCCCCAGAGGCAACCTAAATCTGCTCGGGTGGTTATTTGCAGACGCTCATCTGGGGACGCCCTGGGGTGTAGGTGTGTGAAGGGCTCCCAGCAGCCTCAAACTCCCCAGTGCAATGGGGGACGGTGGGCACGTCTGGTGGATGCTGGTGGGGCTTGACCCGGTCCTTGCCTCCCTCCTGCCAGGCTGCAGGCTGGGAGTGCAGGGGCTCCAAGGGGTCCCCCTATGCTCCCTGCTCAGGCTGCCCCCAGGTGAAGAGATGCTGCTTGCTGCTTACGCTTGGGTCATGTTTCGTTAGCATCTGAGAAGGTTAGAAAGTTCATTCTTTATTTTTTTTTTCTCCTTTTTTCCCCCCAAGATTTCATCCCCGCTAGAAGCTCGAGGCCAGGGAGGAGACACCTCTGTACCTCTAGTTCAGAGGCCCGTCGCCTCAGAGCTGTTTTCTCAACGGTGCTCCATCAAGGGCAGCCTTTGTCTGGGCTGGGATAAAGGCACTTCCCTAATTAAGTTAGCTTAACCACCACTCGGGAAATACAATGTTCACTAAACTCATCCATAGCCAGGCAGTGACGAGGATCGCAGCTATTCTGTGGGAATGGAGCACACGTCAATTATCCCCAGAATTTCAAAGCTGCAAAAACCAATAGTTTCCTTGGCAAAATCTGCCAGGCATGACATGACTGCTACTCACGCTCCACACATTTCCTAATGCAAAGGATTGGACAACCTCAAATACCGTTTCCAAGAATAGCAAGGGCAAATGAACTGCAAATTACTAAATTCCTTTTATTGCTGGGAGCTACAAAGTAATTTAAATTAGTTTCAGTCTAAAGTGAACTGTGGGGCAAGCTGGGAAAATAAAATAAGTGGTGTCATTTTAGGAACACCTTTTATGATCATTTAAAGAAAATATTTCAGCTCATACCAAGGTATTTAGTAGTCTTAGGAAAGATACGTTTGTAAAAGATCACTGCTTTGTGTACATGCATACACATAGCACATTTAAATGCACGTGTATCCACACATGTATGCATTAACATATAATGTAAACTGAATATTTTTCTGTATTTAGCACCTAGCCTTTGTGGAGAAAGGGATAGCAACTGAACCCAAGCTAGCATATGTTTTTATGGAAAAATGCTATTAACGTTAGGGTTTGATTACATAATGCTCTTTTCCTCTTTCCTAAGTTCTCATCTGTAGGTGGGTTTACTAAGCGCATAGGTAAAATAATGATGTTGTACACTCTTCGAACTGTTTCCTGCTCCAGGAACTACTTTTGGATCCCTGCTGTGGTGTTGATTAATGTCCTACCTGTGACTTCTGCAGATCTTAGATGGTTTGCTTCTGCAGGCAAAGGAAAGAGAGGGGAATAAGCTACAGCACCTGGCATCATATCATTGCGGCTGGAGTGGAGAAATCATAAAATGCTCTGCCTTTTAATGAAATAGGATAGAGGGACTAGACGCTTACCCCTCTTACAACATCACTGCAAAAATAATTTGATCAAGCCGAGTGGCGTTAGCTGTGCGAGCTTTACATGTCATAGCTAGAGCAGACAGATAACGATGATAAGGATAGTAATAATAATAATTAAAAAGAAAAAGAAAATGGTTGGTAACCTTTCATACCATCATGTTTTTGTTCAGTGAAGGGAGGTTAAATCTTCAGCCAGCCGAAAAGCAAAGGATGGGATTTGTCCCCTTTACAAATAATGGATCAGCAGCTGCAAACACTGGATGCAATACGCAGTTGCAGAAAGCTTTCAGTCAAGTGGAGATAACTTCTTCATGGTACAAAGCACTTTCTGTGACCTCAATGTCCTAAATGTAAAGCAATACAGTACTAGTGTCATAGAAATAAGACTGCTGTGAGGTGAATGGGTGAAGGGAGCAAGGGTGTCATTTCAAAGGGGAACGTTTGGGCTGATGGAGGTGGCAAGGACCAGCCCCTGCTTTGTTGGCAGGTTTTTGTGTGTGTGTGTGTGTGTGTGTGTGTGTGTGTGTGTGTTCATTTCACTGTTCCTGGAGTTTTAAACTGTAATTTCTGTGCTGCTTCTCCCCGTGTAACTCACACGTTCCCTCTGTCTGGTACCTGGACTGCAGGCAAGTGAGGATGGAGATGGCTGGGGGGAGGTAGACCAGTGCCTCCAGGGACTCCTCCTGAGAGGGGAACTGGCACAATATCCTGCTCTGGAAGCAAATCTGAAGCAAGTAGAGGTCGTATCAGGAGGGAATGTTAGCACCTGGGTAAGGCACAGGATGACCTCCATGGCTGTCCAGGAGGGGATGGTGGGTGTGTGAGGCAGCTTGTCCTAGGCCATCTCTTCTGGGAGGTTAGACAGAGCTCTGGATCGTGACACTGGGAGATATCCTAGCGGAGGGGGTCACGGCTTTGTCCCCTGTTGCAGGCCTGGGGCTGCTGAGCCTCCAGAGGAACTACGGAGAGTGAGCTTCCTTCCAGCTAGTCCTTAAAGCCTAAGGGGACCAAAGAAAGCCCTGCAGATCTCAACGGCCTAGGATGGGGGTTTGGAGCTCTGAAAAACCGTCTTCCCACCGCAGGTACATTCCTGACAGACAGAGGTGCTGAGGGAAAACAGCAGCATGTGCAACAGCCCGACCGTATCCCCTTCGCCCAGCCTCCCGTGGGGTGTTCTCACTCCCCAACACAGCAGTGAGTCTTCCACCCCTGCCCCCTGCCCCCTCTCTGCCTGTGTCGGCTGGTTGGAAGATTATTTATTGATCTGTGTGCCTGAAGAAGACTTGCTATTAGCCTACGAGCACATCAGCAGTGCTTCAGGTGGGCAGGCCATGGGTGGAAAATTAATGGAGTCAGGAACTGGGGATCATAAAATATACAGCTGGAGAGCACAGAGGCATGGCATCCTCCCTCTCTGGCTGAGCAGCATGCTGGGAGCATTAAGGGGGCACAATGACCCCTCAGGTGGGGTGTTTTTCCTCCAACACCTCCAGGTGTGACTGACCCTATGAACACAGCAGCCATTGATGGTTACAGAGAGACCATGAGGGAGAGCTCCTATGTTTCCTCTGCTTTCCTTGGCTTGTGCGCAGTGACAGGCCAGGTGTTTCAAAATGGGACATTTCGGGAAGAGGTAAGACTAGACGAGCACAAGCTGTGTAGCAACCTTCTGGCCAGGCAAGAGAGAGTTTGCTTTCCTGTAATGCCATACCACGCATGAGGCAGCCTGGATGTTTTCGGCTGTGAGCTATGAGCCCCGCTCTGTATGGCTCCCCTCTTTGTCCTCCTCTCTTTGGGCATGGGGACAGCACAGGAGCCAGCCTCGGGGCCGACACTGGCAGATGTTGCAATGACAAAGCCGGGGCAAAAGCTTAAGAAATTGTGAGGAGCAACAAACCCAGAAGCTTTCTGAGTTAAGACTAAATAAAGGAAGACAGCAGAGGGCAATATGCTCTGGACCCATCATCAAGAGGCAGAGGGGGCCTTGGTCCATCGTATTATTAAAATGTATCATGACATTGTATTATTACATAGTAATAATAATAGTAATACACAGTGGGTCAGAGCCTCAACTGTTGCCCAGGCATGTGTCTTGAGTGAGAAGTAAGCCCAGCCCAAGGGGTGAAAGAGCTATGGGACAGATGAATTGGGAGACTGCGAGAAAGGTATGAGGAACCAGGAAGCCCATGTGAAGAGGAAGAGTCACTGGGATTAATTTTAGGAAAAGGAGCCTGATTTTATTTTAGATGGAAAGGAAAGCAGGGGATATTTGGATAGGAGTACAATTTTTTCAAGTATACGTCAGTCTTGTGCACCAACTGCTATAGAGCTGGGGTGAGAGGGATAGAAAAGCAATACAAACGAGTCTTTTTCCTTCTCTCTGAATAGCCCTGGTGTGCATGCAGAACATAGAATCATAGAATCATTTAGGTTGGAAAAGATCTTTAAGATCAAGTCCAACAGTAAACCTAACACTGCCAAGTCCACCACTA
Source organism: Aquila chrysaetos chrysaetos (assembly GCF_900496995.4). Lineage (NCBI taxonomy): Eukaryota > Metazoa > Chordata > Aves > Accipitriformes > Accipitridae > Aquila > Aquila chrysaetos. The sequence goes on from NC_044010.1 coordinate 47,693,059, forward strand.
AAACATCATCTGAGCTACCTGTACCATAGGGGATAACGTTAACCCAACTGAGTTACAGGCAGTCTTCACATCCGAAATACAGCAGACAGATGCTGCGATAAGAGATAAGGAAGAAAAACTCAAGAGAAATGTATTGGGATGTCCTCAGGGCACAGCGCATGTCCTAAACCTGCCCTAACATCCACCTTGACCCCAGAGTCACCGTGCCCAATGCTGCACTCGCAGGCAATACTCTGCTTGCGGGTTTGCAAAGCAGCAGCTTTATTTTGCTCATTTAAGGCTGACAAGGAGACAGAAAGGAGAGAAAAAGATTATGTGTATTTTGTCTCAAATAATATTACTGATAGATAGATTTATGTAGACCAAAGTTCTTCTAATTTCTTACCAGACGAGTGGAAATACCAAATTCTTTATGTTTTTCTGCCAGCCCCAGCCAGAAACACAGAGCCTTTGAACTCTCCCACAACTGACTGCCCAGACAATCTTGCCTCTAAAGGAGTCAAACTGCACCTTACTAAAGCTCAATAATCTATGAAAAAATGGGCTGATAGGAGGGAGCTATTTCACAGAGCAGCCAGGTTTTGCTAACTGCAAGTCAAATTTGTGGTAGCGACAGCAGAGCTGGAAAATGCCGCATTACAACTTCGATGTCCAGATCCATCTCTCTGCTGCACATTATATTATTTGAGTTTAGGCTGTCATTCTTTTCTTAAAACCTGAGGATACAAGTTTGCTTTGGGAGTGTCTGTGCATGATATCCCTAATTTAAATTCTAGTACCACAAGTCAGTCAAGAGATACAGTGGAATGATGGTGTGTTTAGTGCTGAAGAAAATTATTCAATGGAGGGTAAATCCAGCTGCACATCGGGAGAGGATGCAATCAGAGAGAGACACTTCCAGCCGAAACAGACCCTTCGGAGTTGAGAAGAGCGGGTAGCTGGCAATGAATAATTTGTCTGATGGATTGAGTCTCCTGTTACTACCTGTGGATAGTGAAAGAGTGGGCTGCAGACCCTTCAGATATACTTGATTATCTGAATGACATTGCAAATCTTAAATTCAGAGGCTCGATTGATTCCAAACACCGTTCTGCAGGTGTTCAATATTTGAAAGCTGCAAGCTGGTCATCATTAGGCAGAGATCATAGGACACCATTTCTGATCCCCTGATTCCTGCCACATTGAGATTTCAGTAGGAATTATCATTCCTGCAAATGTAAGATTCATTTTTCACTACTCCTCAGGCACATTTTTGAAATTCAGTTTCCACAAACCTCCATGCCAAAAAAACCCTGCTATATGAATATGCAACAGGGCAAACACAAGAGAAACTATGACTTATGTGATTCTGTTTGAAGCATTCTGGGTGTTATTCCTAGAAATTCTTTTCATAGTATGTATAACATTTCACATTAAAACATTTTGATTATGTTTTCATACTGTTATGCCATTTTACTGCTGTGGAGTAATGCTTATGCACTGAGGACAGGTAGTTTTGGAAAGCAGTACAGTAAGGGAAAGTCAAACAGCCTGGAAAGAGTTAATGCTCTTAATTAATGTTCATTTATTGCTATTGTGCTTGATAGAAATGCTGCTTTCTTGCTTCCTGTTACCATTACAGTGCACTTGTACCTGTTTGGGTTATTGCACCTGCAGGCCAGGTAGAGGCAGATATTTGTAGTGCAGCCCGGTGATGTGATCAGTGGTCCAGACTGATATGGGAGGCTGAGCCTTCTGCCAGCTGCCCCTTTTGATGAAATCTTATTCTTCTTATCAAGGATTTTATTTTCATGTCCAATCTGCCCCTGTGGAGGATGCAGATCAGTGCGGGGGAGCCCGCATGCCGGCTCCCGTGGCCAGCAGGCGTGGTGGGGAGGGGATGCTTGGCTGGCTGGGCTGCGCTGGGGTGCCCAGCGCGGGGGCAAAGCCGTGGTCTGGTCGGGCTGCCGCACGTGCCTTGGTGGGGTTAGTTTGTATTAGACAAATCCAAGGGGTAGCAGGGAAAGGGCAGTCTCAAAAGGTTGCAAATGGAGGTCTCTCAGTCAGTGCTACCCTTCTGAGCCCCTGTGCTCTGCTTCTGAATTTGAATGTCATGATAAGATAAAAGCAAAACAGGTTTGTATTAGGCTGAGCAAACAAAAAGAGAGCAGGACTTTTCCATTTAAAATCCTAGCCAATGCCAAGTGTCTAATTTCCCCTAACCTTTTCGGGCTGCAGCACAAACCAAGCTATCTCGGCATGGTTGTTGACACCTACTGAAATAAAAATGCATGAAGTAATCTTTTTGAAGGTCACAGTGACCTCAGTGCTTAGCACAAAATTCTCACTTAAGCTGGGGTTCTGGCACGTCCTTGTTTGTAGCTAGGGAACCAGGCATTTTGCTCGATAGAGACATGATCTTCCATTGGCTTTGCTCATTCCCAGCCTGACTTGGCTGCGCCAGAAGTACAGTTGGGCTGAAAAATGGCTCCTGATCAGACAAAGTGAATTCAAGGACACGGCTCAACACGAACACTGAGAAACTGCTGCATCACTTTCAAATGAGGGGAACCAACTCGCGCTTTCCTCTTTGCCAAATTAAATAAGGAGTAGTTGCAAAGAAATTAATGAAACACATTTTTGCTAGAGTGAAGAAAGTGGGGCAGCAAATAAAGGGTGATTTCTAAAAGAGTCTGGAGATTCTGAATTGCAGCAAGACTCCAGGAACCTAAACTCACTGCAGGTCATTTCAAAAACTTCCTTGTAATATGTTCCTCCAACTGTGGTAGAAGTGGGAACAGCTACAAAATTTGACATCTCGAAACTTGGCTTCAGCACGGATTTTCCTTTAAAAATAAAAATTCATTCTGAATGGAGTGCAATAACTCTAATATTAGCCTTACCAATACATTTAGGACTAGTCTGAAATATAAAGTATTACGTGATGAGGATTGAAGTGGGTCTCTCCACCAACATGTTTTTCCACTCTTCTGAATATTGTGCTGCCACTAATACCAAGACCCAATACTACCAAAAAGCTTCAAACTTACTTCGCAGCACTGCAAAAAGACAGTGGTTTAGGGCAACAGGGAAGGGGCCCCATGCTTATGTGCCTGTTATGAAACTGCCCCTCACCCACATCCCTGCCCTCGGGTACCCAAGCGCAGGGTGCTCAGGGAAGAGGGCTGAAAAATGGTAGAAGATGTGCACAGCCTTTCCTGCATCCCAGACAACAGGACCTGAGAGGTGAGGGAAGGATTTTCTATTGGATTTTAACTCTTTAAAAGTAGATGAAGTAGTATAAAAAATGCGTGCAACACCATCTTCAAACCAGGGGTCTTTTTTAACTTATTTAAAAAATACTAGGTGGAAGTTAAAAACAAATACCCCCCCAAAATCTCCATCTCTCTTGATATATGCTCTGAATTATGAGCCCTGAGTCACATCTGCAGATCTTCACCTTAGAAAGGAAGCATTTAAGAAAGTCACATACAAAATATAGGATATTGTGTGGTGTTACCAATTGTGATAAAATCCCATTAGAGTGACAAGCCAATATAATGTAACAGGAGGGTGTACAGTTATTTAACACAGCCGAATAACACTGAAGCAAAAGCAAAACAGCCTCACAAAAGAGAGCGTGGCACGGATGGACACAAACAATAAATGCAGTGATGAAAGCCACGCATGGACCCTCATGAAAAGGTGTCTCTTCCCCAGGTGCAGCACAGCGTGGAGGGGCAGAAATGCTGCGCTGCAGCTGCAAGTCAAGAGCCACCCCAGCGACCGGCCAGACCTCCTGAGGGGCAGAGCCAGCTGTGGCTGCACTGCCTCTGCTGGGGCCCTGGGTCAAGGCAGGACGGCTGTGTTTGGGGACCTGGCCAAAATATTGATTCTGCTAATCAAAACGTTATTTTCCAAATCACCAGTGTCAGGGCAGAGAGGTCTGCAGGCCATGGGTGCAAATACCACCTGACAGCACATTGGCATCATCTTCATCAGGATGAAACAAATACCTTCTCAGACCAGGCATGGTTTCTTTATGGAGTTTGATGAGCTCTAGTTAAGACATGAATATCCAGGAAAAAATACAAGGAGTGGCTAAGAAACAAAAACCCAGTCATTTTTCAGAATGCATCACGTCATGCTGAAGTGCTCAAAAGACCTGACTTTTTTGCAGTGTGTGAATTATTTCATCAAACTGATGGTTAAAGCAATTCACTGACCAAAGCCATTGCTTCTGGTGAATGTAGAGCCATACCACTGAGGTAAACTAAACTGTTAAGATGACATTGTTTTCCCAGAAAAACGAGGCTTTCCACAATTACAGCCAAAACCTATACTGGAAGGGAGCTGAGGCACCTTTTCAGCAAAATTCTCCTTGTTTTGGTTAAAAAAAAATCTTACCAGCTACACTAATTAACATGCAATGAAGCTCAAAAGGCTGCCAAAGCATCTACAGTAGCACAGTGAACGGTCAGAAAACTCGGACAAGAACTTAGTGTTCCTGCCTCGTCATGCTTCTTTCCTACACGTAGGTGGACAGGCTGAAATGGGCTGTGTGACCTCCTTCTGTCAGAAACTATTATTCATTTTATGCCACTAATGCCCCTGGCTAGCTTGTCTGCCAAATCGTAGATTGAAAAAAAAAAAAAAAAGTCATCGAGTCCCTTTCATCTCTCAGGACTAGCCGCTGCCACGGGCCCTGCCGAGGCTGAGATAAACCCCATGCCTAGTGAAGGGGCAGCAGGTCCAGCCCTGAGGTCCTGCTGGGGCTTGCAGTGGGAGATGCAAAGGGAACCACAGTGGGAAGTGCACTGGGAATTGCAAAGTGAATTGCAATGGGAATTGCAGCAGAAATCGCACTGGCAATTGCAAAGGGAACCACAATGGGAGTTGCAGTGGAAACGGCACTGGGAATTGCATTGAGAACCACCCTGGGAATTGCAATGTGGATCGCAGTGGGAATTGCCCAGCTGCAGCAGGGGTTTGGGGGTCCCACCAAAACAGCAGGTGTAGCTGCTGGTCCGTTGTGGCAACAAGCGCGAGCAGGCACGGATGCACCACTGCAGCCCCTCCGGACACCTCCACACGGCCTCTTGCCAGCGTGTTTCCCACCCTGTGTGTCTCTCACCCTCTCGCACTGCCAGTGCGGTGCTCTCTTCTAGCACACCTGCAGTAAGTCAGGACCGTCAGGTATGGAGAGAGAGGCCCTCCAGGGCATTTTAGCTGGATGGTGAGCTGAGGGGTTAGCGTGATTTAATCCTTCTTCAGGAACATCTGGGGAGCCCATAAAATTTGTTAGCATGGCTCTGAGCTTTTGCCTCCTCGGGAAAGGGGTAGCATATGACTTATTGCAGCATCTTTGGTCCTGAGTTGGTGAAATCGGAGGGTAGCAGGCATCACGATGAGCACCCATCATTGCCAGGGCTGGCAAGGCAGCGAGGCGGCTTCGTGCAGCAGCAGGGAAGCCCTCTGAGCAGGGACCCCAGGGAAGTGGGGGACCCTCCTGCACGGGGGCTGGCAGCCCTCGTCGGGACAATGCTCATGGCCAGCCCTGCACGCGTGACCCCACTTTAGCTACTGTTTGATCATCTGCACAAGCAATAATAAATCACTTAAAATTCAGGCTGGATATGGTTAAGCCTCCCATTAAGCACTCTATGTGTGGGAAGCGGGGTCAGGGCGGCCTTTTAAAAGGTGGTTGGGCTGGTTATGCTACCCCTTGGTGAAGGTACATATTCTGAGCGGGAGTTAAAAGCAGACTTTGCTCAACGGTGAGAAAGTTTATGGTCTGCTATGGCATTTTGTGAAATGAAATAGACGCCTATGTGCAGGGAAGAGAGAACTTCAGGTGTTGCAGCCATCTAGGCTAGCAGAGGACTCCCGCCTTGAGAGGTTAGCTCGCTCCCAGTGTTCCCAGTAAGGACACGTTTATCTTGTTTTCATTTGGGCTCTGAGTCAGAAAGGTAATAAAAAAATAACTCTTCTGAGTGTTCTTGCACTTTGTGTGTGTTTTTACAGGAATTTTCAGACACCTGAAAAGGATATTTGCAAAATGACCTATGATCCTTAACCTGCAGTACACACAATAAATCTGCCACCCTAACCATTGCCAGCCTTTTTGAATGAATGGCTGCATTATAACAGCACATGTGTATGGCTAAGGGGCTGTATATCTTATTGGACCTCATACTCCAATCAACATTTAAAAATAAAAGAAAACATATATACAACTATCTACACATAAATTCTGTCGCAGTGATTTGGCTCTCCCTTCTCCATCGCCCCTTTCCACCCTGACTGATGGCTTTATTATACAAGGGACAGTAATAAACATCCTAGCTAAGCCAATGAACAACTTCTCTCACATGTAAATACCTCCTTGGAGGATACTAGATATGACCAAAAGAAGAGTAATGACTTTTTTTCCCCAGTTACTCAGTGTTAATGAAATAACTGGTCATCAAAATGTAGGCTTGGATGTGATAGATTCCCAGTTTGTATCTGGACAGCAAAACAGACTTTCAGTGGGAGAAGAAACCAGTTAGCATCTTTAAAGGGAAGGATGCTACCAGCCACTTTGGGCTTAGGGTAGTGCTGTATGATCATCAGATGACCTGAAGAAGAATCTAAGTATAGGGTCAGAGCAACCTAAAATATTTTTTACTTGTTTTCCCTCACCAAAGTAAAAACAAGAAAAGGTAATTTCCAATTTCAGTCAAACAACCTAAAATATAAGATGCTGATTTTTGTTCATATCATAAAAGCTGAGGGAATGAAGGCTGGATTCACAAACCTGTCTGCAAAATTTCTTTGTGCCCAATCCAGCTCTGGGAGCAGCCAATATATATTAAAAACTCAGCCTCACATGCACCTTCTGCCTGAGAGGATTCAACCCAGCTCTTAGGACCATGATCCAGCCACTGGGCCCCGGGGTGCTCCATGATGAGCTCAGCCTTTTCTGCTAGAGTTGTTTTTCATTGGCGACATAAATAATCATTAATCCAGAAAATGAAGAACTTCCTAACTCATTGGTTAGGCCCCTCTGAGAAGGAGAAGACCTTAGTATGTTGGCCAGGAAGCAGGTCCTCCATTAATCATAACCTACTTGCTGATGGGACTGTTACTGACTTTCACTGTCTTACTCAATACATTTATTTCTTCCCATTATTCAACAAAATGAGCAATACAGTGTGCCTGTGTTTCCCTTGTCTGAGCTGAGGTCCCTTTCATAAACTCTCATTTCCTAAATTTGGCTATATATCTGATGAGATAATGTACACACAGAGCTATGCCTATACTCTTCTCACACATACATAGTGATATGCTGGATGCCCTGAAATCAAGTGCTATAAAACTACAGTGAAAAACATAAATAGGCAAAGAGAAGCCCCCCACCATCTGATTTTGTTTGCCCTCACTGGGCTGTTATGCTGACATTTTTTATTTGAGCACAATTTTGACATAACATTTTGATTTTAAAAACTAATAAACAGATGAATATTTTAAAGACCCTACAAAATTTTCTGAAACATTCAAACCATTTTCCTTGGAGACCACTGATGATTTTGTTTTGACTGTCTACGTATTTTGCATATTTTAGTATTAAAAATAATCACCTTGTAGGGGGAGGCACGATGAAGGGACTGACAATTGACCACAAACGGTCACAGTTTTTCAAAGCACAATGTCTCAACATTTCCCTGTCAAAAAACTTGGTGGTAATAGTCAATGTTTCCTATGAAACAGTCTGCTTTAGACAAAATCTGCATATTGTGCCAAGAAACCATGCAACCAAATTTTTCAGCCAGCTGTCAAGGTCAGGCAGGCTATTTCCCAGCAAAGTATGTGAAGGAAGAAATTAAAAAAACAAGCATACAAACAAATGCTGCCCCTACTGAGCTGTACCTTCACAAGGTTTGGCCACAGGACTGAAGAGACATCCTTATGCTCTGTGTGGGCTTCTGGTGCAGCAAAGGGCTCGCTGGCTCTCCGGTATACGCTGAAAAAAATTCAGGGCGTTACTGTAATTTGTGCCGTCATATGGAGGTGAAAGCTGGCAGCTGCCCTGCCTAGCTTCAGGGCGCTGCCTCGGATCCCTGTGCAGAGGAGCTCTCCCGGGGGAACAGTGCACCCATCTCACTTCCAGCCTTTGCCACCCGCCACATCGCTCATGCCCCAGCACTTGCCATAGTGCACAAGTGCATAAAAGGGTGGATGCAGTGCAACCCTCCCCACCCTTGAATTTGAGATACACACCTCGAGATGGGACAGCTTTCGTGCCAGCCCTCCTTCCACACAGGGTCATGAAGGGGTCCCCTTTCCAACACAGAAATTAAACTCTATTCTTAAGACATTCTTTCTGAACTTTAAGGGGGTGAGGAAGGGGAAAGCAGGGGAGGGGACGGGTGGTCCTGCAGCGCTCGCTGGGGAGACGCAGCGTGGGGGCCGGGCTGAGCACAGGGATGCTCCCAGCCTTCGACAGCGCCTCGCTCGCTTTTCCGTTTTGTTAAGAGAGGGGAAGTGCATGAAGAAACATTTGCTGGAAAATAACACTGAGGAAGAGATTTCCAGTCTCCTCTCAGCTTCCCTGTAGGGTGAGACTCCAAACACTGGGCTGGCAAGGCCAGCAGCGTGTGGGGGGGCTGCGTGTGTGCGGCCCCTGGGGAGGGAGCACTTCTGGGCTGGGTTTCCCAGCATGCGCTGCCCAGATGTGCTGCATCGGGCACGTCAGGATGGGGCTGATTTACTGCATCTGTACAGGCCATCTGTAGGGTAGGAGAGTGCCTGTGTGATAAACATCCCAGCCACGCTGGGCTCACTGCACGTGCACCACAGAGATGATTTATTTGCAGGCAGTGGCCCTTTGTCCAGCATTTCTGGATATCCGGCAGAGACATAATGCCAGTTGGGCTGCTGGAAGAATATCCCAAATCCTCAATCCTATCTATGCAATGTTTCCAGGCAGAAAAATAGCCATATGCGTGGAAAGCCATTGCAGTACTGCTGTCACCTTCATGCTGAGGGTGTATTGCTGGGACCCACTCCGGCAGCTCCTGCTTGCATAAATGGCTTGCTGAAACCACTGAGGAACCTCACCAGAGTCCCTGACCACCGGATTTACATCCCATGTGTTTTTTCTTTCCCAGCTCAAGGCATGCATCACTCACTAGCAAACGTGGCTTGACAACGGCAGCCAGGAGAAACAGCTATCGGCCAGCTGTTATTTGACAGGGCCTCTGCTTCCCTCCCTAATTGGGATGAGGCAACACCCCAAGGTAACAGAGCAATCTGGGGGAGCTGTAGCAGGCAGTGGTGGCTGTACAGATCCCTCATCCTGCCCACAGCACTGAAAGGCTTTTGAAAGCAAGTGTTTTAAAATGCTGCAGGGTCCCGGCTCTGAGTGGCCGAGGATGTATTGCTATTTATAATCGTCAGGCGGATGATTCACGGCTTCACACTTACACCATTAAAGGTAGCATTAGCACCAGGACCCTTTATGCAGCAACATTAGCAAAGGCTGAAAAACACTCCTCTGAAACGGCTTTGTCACCTTCCCTTGATCGTGAAATGGTCTTTTACACCAACCCCGTACATTTCAATTACCATACGCAGCGTTTCTACCTCGTTCCCCAACTCATAAAAATCACAGCCAATAAACACAAATCACCACCTGAAGGAGTCAGTGCTTTCCTCCCGCTTTAATATACTTGCCCATACTTCAAAGAAACCTGGAGAGATTCTCATATCAGCAGTACCCAGGCTGCCTTAGTCCTAGGCAAGGATTAGCCACGTGCGCACTTGGAACAATCTGCTCTTAGTTTGCTTTAACATGGTTTTTATCCCTCTAAATCACGCTTAGCCATTTGACCTGACAGCAGGCTAATACATGACCTGTTTCAGGGGTGGAAAGTGGGGAAGGGCAGGAGATTTTGCTCTTTTCTTGTTCAAAACAGAAAAACCCTGCCTGCATCTTGCTGGACGAGCTCCTTTTTTTTTTTTTTTTTTGGCGAGAAAGTTTTCTTTGTATTCACTCTGTTCTTTTCCAATGGTAGCTATATTTTAAGATGCCAAGATAATGGCAATGACTTCAAGGTCGCATAACGAGAAGCTTTAGTGGGAACTATCAGGGGAGACACAGATGCCGTTGAAAACACATGTAACCCTGCAAAACAGAGGGAAGGTAGCTAGCAGGCACTAGTAATAGGAGAGGAAATGTAAATATCTTGGCGCCAGACCTATCTTCAGCCTGCCCTGTTTTTCAGGGGGCTCTGGCAGATCTTCTTAGGCATTGATGCAGCACTGATTTCACCTGCCTGCCGTGCTAGCGGTGAAGAGCTGGCAGGCAGGAGGCAGGGGCTCCTGGCAGCAGTGCTGGCTCCCCGGCTGGGTTTTTCCCACCCTGTCCCACTGCATTCCCGCTGGAGGGCCGGGATTTGGACAATGCCAGTGCTATGGAGCAGGAAAACAAAAGTAGCTTTTCATTTGGGGCTCTTGCACAAAGCGGTGGCACTTTAAAACTTTCCAGTGTTGCATGGGAGTTTAGCATGTGACTTCCATTAAAGTCAATATGAGTCATGTGGCAAACAACAACCCCCCAAACACTTTGAAGATATAGTGCAATTTATGTTTTTCTGATCCCTGCTTAAAAAAAAAAAAAGGGGGGAAAGCTATTGTAGACTGGGACTTCAAGGACAGCTTTTCAAGAGCAGTTCTCTTTCCTTGTTTGCTCCTAGACATAAATCACAGTGGTAAGGAGCGCAATCAGTTAGGCTGTCAGTTGGTGATGGCACAGCAATGACTGGGCAAGGGGGAAAAAAAGGGTGTGAAAAAGAAGTGTTGGTGAAAACTATATACTGATTACTTAAGCCTTGTACAAAAGTACTGACTGCAAAGAAACCCAGGTGGATTTCAGTACAATGTAAAACCTTTCTGTGGAAAAGCTGAAGTGTTTAACAGAAACTGAGGGGAAGCCATACTCCTGTGTCTGCATCAGTGCCAAACCTCCCCAAGGAGATGGGTGGTCAGGGGACCCGAAGGCATGTGGGTCTCGCTGCCTCCTTCCCGGGTGATCTGATCTAGCAGGGCCATTAAGCTTCGGTGCTGTGTTTGGGACTGGTGGTACCCACTGCGTGCGTATCCCCCCAGCGAGGATGAAACCCAGCCTGGCTGGTGTGGCTAACTGAGAGCTCCTCTTTCCAGAAGTCCAGGCTTGAGGTTTGACTTGAAAACAGCAGGAACTTTTCCCCCCCTTGCAAGAAAGAGCCCAAACCTAATTTTCCTCCCCCAGACTTGTGCCCAAAGCCCACCAGTGAAGAGAGCAACCAACAGACAAAGCCTCCTGAAGCTGTGGTTTAGGTCTCCAGCTGCTTTTCCCAGGGATCCAGATTTTTAAGTGACCAGCTGTAATGCTTACCAAAACAGCGATTTCTCCTCTACAGGAAATGTCAGTGTTCCAGCACAGACCATATTTCTTAAAATATTCTGCAACCGAAAGAACCTAACAAAAAATTCCCCTTCATTTCAGCAACAGGGGTATCCACCTGCTTACAGGTCCCCATCCCAGCACCAGGCAGACTGGGGCAGCAGAAACTCTGTGACCCTTTGTCGTGGTTTAACCCCAGCCAGCAACTAAGCACCACGCAGCCGCTCACTCACTCCCCCCCCCACCCAGTGGGATGGGGGAGAAAATCGGGAAAAAGAAGCAAAACCCACGGGTTGAGATAAGAACAGTTTAATAGAACAGAAAAGAAGAAACGAATAATGATAATGATAACACTAATAAAATGACAACGGCAATAATGAAAGGATTGGAATGTACAAATAATGCGCAGTGCAATTGCTCACCACCCGCCGACCGGCACCCAGCTAGTCCCCGAGCGGCGATTCCCCGCCCCCACTCCCCAGTTCCTATACTGGATGGGACGTCATATGGTATGGAAGGAATACCCCGTTGGCCAGTTTGGGTCAGCTGCCCTGGCTCTGTCCTGTGCCAACTTCTTGTGCCCCTCCAGCTTTCTCGCTGGCTGGGCATGAGAAGCTGAAAAATCCTTGACATTAGTCTAAACACTACTAGCAGCAGCTGAAAACATCAGTGTTATCAACATTCTTCACATACTGAACTCAAAACATAGCACCGTACCAGCTACTAGGAAGACAGTTAACTCTATCCCAGCTGAAACTAGGACACCCTTGGCCCAGCATCCTCAGCCCCTTATCTGAAAATGGGGTCCAGGATCTTCCACAGCCCCTCTGTTGGATTGTACAGGGCCCCTGAAACCTTTCCCAAATAAAATGGTCCAAATCCAGTCATTTCCTTGGAAAGAAAAACAAAACAGCATCTTCCAGCAGGAATAAAACGTGATCAGTAATTGTTCTGGTTTTTAGATACGGTCACTGAAAGAGTCCCACAGACTCTTACTCTGACAGTGAAAAACCCTCTAAGGATGAGCTCTTCATCACAAAATCTCTGACTGCCTCTGGTTTCCCCATGTTTCAATGCTCCTGACAGCCACTGAAAGCCACACTTTTGAGGGGAAACCTTTCAGTGCCACGCTGTACAGCCTGTGCCATAGCAAACAGGATACTGGACATGAGCATCTCTGAAAATCGAGCCTGGTCATATCCATGCATCAGATTTACTGACACTCAGCCCAGAATTACCTGTACCCCTGCTCCCATGGCTGTGACTTGAGGTCCCCTTGGGCTGTTCCTCCTGGCTCTCTGCTGTCACCAGTGGGCCAAGGGACAATGCCTCAGCCAGAAGAGAGCCTGGGACATCACCTCCATGTGTCCCATGCTGCAAACCCCTCCCCAGTTCCATAAATCCTGCCCCTCCAGCCCTGCTGTTACAGGGTGCTAGGAGAGGCAGGCAGCCAATGCTGCCGGTCCCCCCAGTGATGCCATGCCAAGGTCACTGCTATTGACCAGTGCTCCCAGGTGAACATCACCTAAGTGACCTCAGCCTCCACATCCTGGCACGCCTCAAGAAATTCATAGTGCTCCTCAAAAAAAATTTTTTTGCATCTCACTAGCCCCTAAGGAGCCACCGTAAAAGGGGATGAAAGATTTATCCCTGCAGCAGCAGAACGGCAGCTCAGTGAGTATTAAATAACTACAATAGAAGTAGACAGGATTTGTTTTGATGAATAGTAAGCAGAACAAATGAAAAATTCAGTTTCCAGTGAGAACTATGCACCGACTGGAGTTAGATTAAATGGATAAATGGAGAAAAATGGAGGAGTGAGAAGTTTCTTGATATTTCCTCGATATTTTGTTTTGACAGTTTCAGAATAAATTGTTTCAGCACATTATTTTGAGAGGATGTTTTTATTCTAAAATTCACCTGAATTGAGAAATACTGAAACAACACATCATTTATCATCCTGAACCAAAGTGTGATTTTTTTTTTTCTTTTTTTTAATTTAGTTACTGAATTATTGAAAAAAAAATCCATTCAGGTAAGACTGAGCGAAATCAACACTGATAAGAGGCCTGATAATGTGATTGCCTTCCACTCCTGCCCCTGCCAGGCCTAAATAAAATGTTTTCAGGAAATTAAAAACCTCCATAATAGCCTAAATGGAATATGCTTCTCTGCACTCACCTCCTCTAACATTTATTCTCCGTTTCATCTCTGCTTGTCCTTGTCTCACTTTTCATCTTGTGTGGGATCTTTTATAAAAGATATTTTATTCCCAGGACAGAAAGCACAAGACTTTAATGATCAGCAGGTGAGAGATGACATCCAAGAGAAAATGCAGTGCTGCACTACAGCAGATTCATGGGGATGCCAGGGATTAGGTTGGATGTGGTTTTCTTGGCTAGTGAAATGCGCCTGTACAGAAAGTAAATGCATTTCCCTTAGGCTTCGGTGTAGCCTCTACCTTTATTTCCAGATTAGAAAATTTGAACAGGCAAAATCGAAAGGAGCACACTTGTATTTTCCCATCCCAGTTACATACCTTTGCACATTGAACTTCCCAACTATTTCCATGACAACAGATTATAGACTGACACTTTTTTCCTCCACTGGCAGTGAATTTATAAACCAGGGATTTATGAAGTATCATTGTTAAGAGATGCATCAGCATCACACAGACATACCACGCATTTCTGAAATAACTCATGCCTGGCTGTCGGGAGGGTTGGGGCACTTTGTGAAACACCATGCTTAACATTCACACCGCCATCGCCATGTCACTAAATATCGCCCGCTCGCGCTGGAGCCCCGGTAAGTGGCGAGCAGATACAGTGCGCTGTAAATCACTTGTTGTATCCTTTCTTTTATGCTTTTGTAGTTTTATTGCTTTACTTTAGCCGCTAGCTGTTGTAACAGAATCAATTAAAAACTTACTTATCACGTATCACCCTTGGGTAGGGAACATGTGGGTACTCCCCTCCCTCCCTAGTGCTGGGATGTGGGCCAGCTGTGGGGACTGTCTCCCGGCCCCATCCCAGCAGCGGGGCTGACAGCATCCTCACCCGTGGCTCTCCCACCACGGTGCAGAGCTGGTATGTGGGGTCTTTGGGGCTACCCCGGGGCCCAAATAGAGCCTGGAGCCCCTTTCTAGCTCCTGCCACCTTGCCAGAGCAAGCAGGAGGCAAAGCACAGAAAGCAAATAAGGAGCAGCAGCTGGAAATGAGCCCCAAACACCCCCTGCGAGCGGAATCACGGCCTGAATGGAAAGCCCCATGGTGGCACGGGGGAGCCCCAGAACATGGGGAGCCCAGGGATGGAGGGACTAAAGTGCTGTTAGCCTGGTGGTTCTCCACAAGTCACCTTGGCCCAGCTCAGCTAGACAGAGAAACACTTCAAAGAGCGAAGGGAGGGTACAACAGATATCGGGAGGAGAAGGGCCTCCTTTAAAAGCCCTGGTTTGATTTGTAGTTCAGCAAGTTCACAAGAATGATTGCTCAAAGCAGAAGGAAAGGTTAACATGTGAACGCTTCACCCCTGAAAACCTGGGTACTGCTCCTGGTTATGTCACAAGTAAAAAATTAGATTTTTTCCAATACACAGAAAAATTAATAAGACCTTTAATGAGTCCATAAAAACATTAGGATAGCTTTAGTCACTTTCTTTTTAGTAACTATTAGGCTTGTACATTTTCTTAATGGAAGTGCAGAGCAAGAAAAGTGCTTCCTCATGAAGAAAAACGAGGAAATGGCTTCTAAAAGTGGAATAGTCAAGGATGTGGAAATGTTGCTGCCTCCTCCATTTGTGTGACGGGACAGTCAGGGGACAACGAACTGCCAGGCAAAGGACACTTGAATAGCGAGGGCACAGTTGAGATGTACAAGACACTTGGGGGGATTACAGGGTGTTTCTGTATTACAATTTTCCTTTGAAAAACGGCAAACCTAACTAATGTAAGGAAAAACCATTTTTGTAAGATATACTCTTGCTTGCCAATGAATACTTATTACCTTTGCTAGGTTTATTTCTGTCTGGTTACATTAATGTTTGTAACGCAGGTTCTGTCTTCAGAATGATTTGAGAGATGGAGGTAACAATCTTACTGCAAAATCAAAGGGTTTTTTTAGTATCGTAACAGCCTCCCTTGGAAAGAGTGCCTTAAGTCCAGAAATATCACACTAAGGGAGATCCTTTAAACTGCTTTCTGCATCTTTTTTTTTTCCCCCCACCCTTTTATATTAATTTTCAAAATACTTTCAACAATGCTGACTAATTAGTTAGGATGCGATTCCCAGTGGCAGCATGCCACTCATAGGTACTGCATGCTGCCCTCTACCTCCTGCTTTCCTTGCTCTCTGCTGACCTGTTAAGCAGCAAGTCTCCAAGAAGCCTTTCCAGCCCTGTTTTGGGCAGCTCAAACTCCCCTGAGGCTTATCCGCTCTGCAGTGGAGCAGCCCTTACAACTCACTCCCTGTGCAAAGAAGGGCACTGGCAAGCGAGGGCTGGCTGCCACTGCTGCCGGGGCAGAGCACAGCCCTCCCGGGGCAGTTCAGGTGGCAGCAGGGGGTACCCAGGCTGTCCAGCTCGCCTGGATCTCTGGCTGGGAGGCCAAAAGAAGGAGCGACATGACCGGGGGGCAAACCACCAGCTTCACTAGCAGTTCAACAACACAGGAGGAGGAAACATCACAGTGTCTCTTCTTTCCTTGCACCTCAGGAAAGGTGCTGACAGTGTTTCACAGCACTCTGGGGACACAGTGACATTTCCAGATCTGCTATTCAATTGCCACCTGAGCCTCCTAGGTGCCCTCCAGAGGCATTTCCACAGGGTCCCAGGTGCTTTTGCTGGGCATCGCTGTCAGATCTGAACTACACATCCACAGCAGAGGTGCCTGCCACTTTCCAGGGCATTTTCCCAGCCCAAAGCCTTCCAGGGGCCCAGTCAAACATGGGTAGCTGCACAGCACCTGGGGAGCACAGCAGCTCCCCTGAGAGCCATGCCGGGGCTACGCTCTCCACAGTTGGGGCTGGAGGTCTGTTCACGGGAGATGAGGAGGGATCAGGAGCTCTTAGGAAAGCAAGAAAAAAAGGAGAGGCAGAAGTAGTCAGGACCACCCAGGCAGGAAAGAAACAGCTGTAGGGCTGAACGGTCCCTGCCGCCCCCCAGCCCAACCACCCCTCCTGCTCTCTGGGCACCCCTAGTTCAGCTGCCCCCGGCCGTGGGTCCCAGTGTCCTCTGCTTCAGCCCGCCAGAGGGCCAGGAGTGGGGCTGGCCAGGGACATGTCGCATGAGAGAAGTGACTATCCTCAGGCAAAGAGGGGGGTCGCTTTTGGGGGACGAGGTGAAACGTCTCCCCTGAGCGCACGGGCACTTTCTGGGGTCAGTCGCACCAGGCAGCATGTGTGTCCCAGTGCGCCCTGCGGCGTCGGGCACTAGCCGTGGCAGCCGGCTCTCCAGCCCCGGGTGCAGGAGCCAGTGGCACACAGCAGCAGCAAGGGCACCTCGCGCACCTGCAGACCTCTGTGCCCATCACCTAGAGAAAGCTCCAGCTTCACTGGCAAGGCTGACCAGCCTCTCCCTACAAAATTTTCACCATTTCCATCCATTACAGGAGTTATTTAAGCAACAGAAGCCCTAGTGCAGACATTCAGCCCTGCACAACACCCCAGCAGAGCCTGCAGTGCTACATGTGGCCCAGGATACCATGGAAGCTGACTTCCTACATCAAACCTTGTTTTCTCCACATATCCAGGAATAAGGGATATGACATCCCTGCATGCATTTATGAGGCACCCCCTTCCTCACACCCAGTCCCTGGGAATTACCAGCATGGGCTGTCTAACAGAGCGGGGTAGAACAGTTCACCATTGCTTTAGCCCATGGCTTACACCTCCAGAGCTTGCTGACCACATCCCATGCAGTACAACAGAACTGGGTGGAAGGGTGACCAGGAAGGTGCATCAGCAAACACCCAGCTCCACCAGTACTTTGCAGGGATCCTGCCTTTACAGAGATGGCAAAGCCTGGTACTGCCAACAGCTCAGTTTGGATGTGCCACTTGCTATGCACTGAAGCCACCCTTGCTTCTTCACATTTGCCTTGCAGAGGTCACATTAGCCCTTAAGGCCCTACCACATTCATGATCCCAGACATCACAGCCTGCCTCCTGTCATGGTTTAGCCCCAGCCAGCAACTAAGCACCACGCAGCCACTCACTCACTCCCCCCGCCACCCAGTGGGATGGGGGAGAGAATCGGAAAAAAAAAAAAAAGTAAAACTCGTAACTCGTGGGTTGAGATAAGAACAGTTTAACAGAACAGAAAGGAAGAAACTAATAATGATAGTAATAACAATAATAAAACGACAATAATAATAATAAAAGGATTGGAATATATAAGTGATTCACAATGCAATTGCTCACCACTCACTGACTGATGCCCAGTTAGTTCCGGAGCAGCAATCCCCCCTGCAGGCCAACTCCCCCCAGTTTCTATACTAGGCATGACATCACATGGTATGGAATACCCCTTTGGCCAGTTTGGATCAGCTGTCCTGGCTGTGTCCCCTCCCAACTTCTTGTGCCCCTCCAGCCTTCTTGCTGGCTGGGCATGAGAAGCTGAAAAATCCTTGACTTGGTATAAACATTACTTGGCAACAACTGGAAACATCAGTGTGTTATCAACATTCTTCTCATACTGAACCCAAAACATAGCACTATACCAGCTACTAAGAAGACAATTAACTCTATCCCAGCCAAAACCAGGACACTCCCCATGCAGCATTCTTTACCCACTCCAGACAAGCAGCCCGCTGCCACCGCCCCGTGCCGAGGATGCCGGGCAGCAAGCTGCTCAGGCCTTGCAAAGCACAGCACCTGCAAATCTTTTAAACTTTGGCCCCAGGTCCTTGCACTCCTGCAGAGAGGTGGGATAAGCTCAGCATGCTACAAACAATTACAGGGAGGTGGAGGAGAGACAAGCACTGCTCGGCTCCGTAGCAGTCAGCAAGCAGATGGCTCTCTCAGCTTGCTTTGAAACTGAGCTCCAAGGCACAGAGGAAGGCCAAAACCCATCCACTTTCCTGGGGGCTGGGCTTTTAAAACCTGCACTTTATGCACTACTGTAGTATAAATCTTAGACTTGCTCACTTCCCCGCTTCCAGGCCAAGACCCCTGAGCAGAGCCAAGGCAGCCCCCTGCACCCCCCTGGTACACAGAGCCCGACTAACACATCCCATCTGTCGCAGTGAATCAGCAAAATCCGTCAGTGTTTCCTGGCAGGATTTTGGCACCTGCTCACAGAGTGAGTCGACAGCCGAACCTGTTATTCCCCACCACAAGAATAATAAGCTTGCATTTTCACAATGCTTTTCAGTGGAAAGTTTCCCAAAGCATTTCACAAACAGCACGAAGCATAGCAAAAGGGGCTGTTCCTGCCAAAACCTGAAGCGCAGCCGTTCTGTTCTGGAAAACAGCAACTGCTAAATGATGAAGAGAAACAACACAGAGCTTTTTAGGAAGCAAAAACAAATGGCTGGAGGAGTGTGGAAAGACATCCTGGAAACTTAGCTAGAATTAATTTGAAAAAAAAGCTGTGGATATGTAACTGTCTTGGCTTTAATTTTCATTTCAAAAGGCTTCCTTTTGTTATTTGTGTGCCAGTCATAACCAAGCTCCTGCTTCTTTGGCAGACAATCAGTGAAGCAATTTCTGCCTTTATTGAAAAAAAACAGTGCTGAAGAACATTTAGATCACTTAGATATCCTCCAGTCAGCAGAGCAGCAGGGTCTGACGAGTGCTGCTCAAGGTACAGAAGGGAGTTGCTGGGGTAATCTCAGAAGCGATAGCAATTATCTTTGAGCTCTCACACAGGAACAGGGAAATTTTGGAGGCACAGCTGGGATTCAGGTCCAGGTTAAGGTCTCTGATGGTAGGTCTTGACATCAGAGCTGGGTGCCTAAATTTCCATTTTCCTCTGTGGAGACCCAGACAATGAAGGGTGGGGAGCAATGTGCTTCATCCCAAAGTAGACACCGATGAGCAGCTCAGCTGAATTCCTCTCCAGATAATACACTAGCATCTAAACTTGGATACCTTGTGCCATTTTGGACTCCCTGAGGTGTCCAGAGTGTTCAGATGGGGCTGACATATGAGACATGGCCTTTCTGGAGTGACAGCTGGGGGCCAGGGCTGGACCTCAGGCATCTCAGGGGGCACGGGAGAGCCATGTTTACCAAACTCCCTCCCACCTTGGATGCCTCCCATCTGCAATGAGAGTGCAGAAACCTCATGCCCATGCAGACACCAAGGTGTGGACACCCACAGTTCACTGTCTTTGACTCAAACTGCCTTCTGTCCCTCAGCGCTGTCAAAGCTAGAAACCGAAGGACTCAGAGGACTGTAAGTGAAAGGCCCTACCAGCAGGAAAGGGTGGGCAAAGAATATCTGAACTTCAAATGCTCACATGTGCTTGATGGCTTGAGCTCCAAGGAGGTAGTCACAATGATCTGACACTTACACACTTGGTGCCTACAGGATAGAGGCACCAATGAGACACGATGGAACAGCAATTACTGAAAATATTGCTGGGTTTGCAAGTGGTGCCTTCAATTCCAGCAGAAAGTATTCAATCATTCTATCATAATATATTTTTCCAGTGAATTTAATGTCAAAAATATCTCATTGCACCTTGTAGCGATTGTGGATTTTTTTTTTATATATATTAGGAAGAATGCTGCACCTGGATCTGTAACACTCCAGGAACAGCCATGTGAGAACACATATTGAATGCATTTTTGCATTTCCTAGAGATTATCAGATTATGGTTATCAAATCACGGGTTATGATCTAATTACTTTTCATTATCTGAGCTGCGGAGTTCTTGAACCTGAGAAACCCACTCCTTCAAAGACTAAACAAAAACAAATTGTTAAAAAATAATATCCTCTATAAGCCCTTCTGGAAAAATCCCCTGCAGACCCACAGGGCTACAAAAGAAACAAGTTTTACTGTTCAAGAAAAAACCAACATATCTTTCTAAAATAAAATCCTGAGTTCCATTCTGAGGCAGGAGCTTTATCCTGAAATGCAGAAGTGGGTTTCCATACTTCTGTGTAAATTTTTCTTATTTCAGCAAGATCTCACCTTTAATACTGCAGTAGATAAAGTACCTGGGAAAAGCTGTTTAATAACTGACAAAATGTCAAAGTACGTTTCTACAAAACAAAGAGATTTATAACAAAATGTGTGTTCTAGCTTTTATTTCAAATTCTTTATTAACATGTTCAAATATTTAAACTAATCCCAGGAAGAAGTGGAACAGATTAGATGCCAAATTAATTGATTGGCTTAAAAAAAAGACTACACTGAAAAAATCCTCGTCATGTGCCGCTTTGTATGTCTGCTTAACTTGTGTAAATAATTGCAGATGCAACTAATTGGCCTAAAATATTACCAACCAATATCAACAGTGGAATAGCAGGATTCCTCAGAGATACTGGTTTGAGATGGCCTCTCTTTTGCAAACTGCCTGGTTTTGATTTTGTAGAATCATACGAATGTAGGCTTAGCTTAAACCCCAGGAGGTCAGCTAATTTTAATCCATCCTCCTGTCCTCAGGCAGGAGTGAACATCCATTACTGAGAGATGTGTGTCTTGTGTAGCCCTAAAACACTCCACAGTCAGTCTCAGTAGCCCATGCCAATTCTTAACAATCATTACATTTAACCTAAATCTCTCATGTTGCAATTCAAGCTGATAATTTCTTGTCTTGCCTTCGGTCATGATGAAGAAATGAGCAACATCCTACTTGTAGCAAGTTTATACACATTTTAAGACACTCTTGAGATCCCTGTCTTCCTTTCAGTATTCGCTTTCAGGAAACAAACAGCTCAGTCCCTCCCCCCAGTCCTCCATCCCTCCCTCACTCCCTTCCTTCCATCCATACACCCACCCACCCTTGCTGAATTTCCCAGATGTCTCACAACTTTCTTTTTTGTCCTTTGTGTTCTCTGTAATGTATCTCTATCTTTCTTTACCTGAAGCTCCCAGGCCTGGAAACAGTAACCAGCTGAGGCCTTGCCACAGTCAGGTAGAAAGTTATAATGGCCTTCTCTGTCATGTATTAACAGGACACATGACAAGGATTGTCACAGCTAAAGAGTTGTGTTGGTTTTTTTCTCACAACAGCATCGCTTGCTAATGCACAGATCACTTATCAATAATTTAAGTTGTTTTCATTTGATATAGAAAGTGCAGGTTTCTCCTGCAGGTGTGATATTTTTCATTGTCTTGGTTCAGTGCTATCTATTGATTTAAAGTAAGTTTGCCAGCCAGATATGCATCCCCTTTTCAAGGGCACCATTTAGCTCTTGTCTCCCTAGTCTTCTTATGAGTGTAGCATGCAGAAATACAGGAAAAAACTGTAAAATCCACACCTACTACAGCTATTGTGCATCTGCTTTGCCAGTCACCCTGCCAAAGAAAGCCACCGGGTGGGTTTCACATGTTTCATTTTGAAGAGAGGTATGATGGCTTGCCATTCATCCCCTAGTTTTCCTCTATTCTAGCATCATGAAGTGCTCCAGAGGAAAACTATCTGTGTGTTGTCTTTAAGGGCACTCATGAACAGTGATGAAGAGCTGTGTTTGTTAAGTCCTTGTTCTTGATCAGCAAGATTGGGGATCTTAATGCTGTTTTCCTACCCCCAAGCTAGATGCTCCCACATTGAGACTCTTGGCCATTTTGGAGGGGAGACTGCTGTTTTCCTTCAGAGGCAGGTCCAGCATACATACCTAACTCCACGCTAACAGAAAGGTCAGGACTGAGCAAGGCACAGTGAGCTCAGCCATCTTCCCTGTGTGCTGGCTGGAAGAAACGTGTTTTTTTTCTTTGTGTTCAGTGCATGTCTGGCTGCCCACTTTAGGATCCTTTGTTCACCATTCCCCTTGCAGAAAGAGTCTGGTACCTGGTTTGTGGCTGAAGGATGCCTTTAGGTGCCTACTGATTAGATGCCTGAGGTACTTTATAATACTACAGGATTCTGCAAAACAAACGCTCGTTTGACAGTCTTGTCAGACCCACTTCAAATGCCTTGAAGAAATTAATGCTGGAAATAGAAAAGTATGAAAAAAACTTAATCCAGAAACATGGGAATACAATGACGCTTTGGCAAAGACTCACACAAGCACATCTGGGGAAAAGCAAAGTCCTAGGCAAGATCAATATGTATGCATTGTGTACCTACTGTCATTTCTAATGGTTTACAATGTTTTGACTCAGGTGGATTTTTGCTGAAGAGAAGAGAGCCTGCTGGGTTATCTAGGCCAGTTTCTGCTGAGTTAGAAACCTTGGACCTTATGAGAGTATCAAAAGTTGGGTGTATGTGGATCTGAGATGGAAGCTACAGTGAACATCAGGAAGCGGGTTTACATCTTTTGGAAAGCGCAGAAGTGACAAAATGAGTCTTTAGTGCAAGGGTGTACAGAAAAGTGTAATTCCTTTATCACCTTCTCAAGGTCAGTGTAATCCCTGGAGTGTTCAGCCTGACCCATTAAATTTCAAATTAATTTTTCTTTGTTTTGGATTTTAAAATCCACTCTCTTAAGAAGAAGACATTCACCAAGTACTCGAAAACAGAGGCAAGTTCTGAAGCACAGTTTTGTATGTCAGTCTTGTAGGACTCAAATCTGTCTCCTATTAAAGTCAAGTGAGAATTGAATCCTGATCATACAAAATAAGGATCGTGAAGTGTGGGCTGTTCAGTGTTGCCAAGCAGTTTGGATTCGGCAGGCTCAAGGGCAGCCTTCACTTGCACTGTGGTGGTGAGGCATCAGATGGAAAAGCCGCGGGCTTGCTGCTATAGCAGGGCAGGGAATTAGCCTACACAGCCCATTAGATGTGAGATGTCTGTTTCAGATGAACTTTCCCATCACCTGCCTGCTTCCCCTCCCCTGAAATAGATAGCCATTTAAGCATAAAAAATAATGTAAGGGAAAGAGAAACATTATGATTTAACCCCTGGAGGCACTTAATCTTCCCATATGGTATAAAGTGCCTTGACAGTCACTTACACTAGACACCCACTAAAATCAGCTGATGTGAATCCTATCCCCTGTGCTTTCTTTCACATTTCCAGTTAAAAACCTGATGGAATTCCATAGCCTGATAAATTTTAATGGATCCTTTCCACTGACTCCAGAGGCTGGAGACAGACTGACCCATCCCACTGAGATGGCACACAACAACTCGGGCTGGAGCCACTGGACAGCTGTTCAGTGCAGAAGTGGCCAGCAGGGTTTAGGATCGTACCTCCTGAGTGCTAGAGGTGACTTCCCTCTCCAGAGAGCCTGCAGAAGAAAAGATGTGAGAGTGCAGGTAGTGCCGGGGAGAGGGAGCCCAAAGTTCAGGGCCTCACTTCACTTGATTGAAACAAGAGGCTTAAAACAAAGGACGCATCTATGCTGTGCTGTGAAAAGCAGGGCAGAGAGCCCCAGCCCAACAGGATCTACTTCGCTCCCAGAATGGGCAGGTTTTACAGCTGTGTCAATAGAAAGCTGCACCCAAACTGCTGGCCCTGCTGAGTGGTGGGGCTTGCCAAGATAGGCACATCAAACAGGCTTGTGTTTGAGAGGAAGGTGTGCCCAGGGTGGCATTTCAGAGCGAGATGATCTAACTTCAAACATCCTCATCAAAGTATCTAAAAGGCAGCAAAAGGCTCCACTCTTATCTAAACATTAGTGTTCATTAGCAGCTGAGATGCCATAGGGACAGCAGGACCCCAGCTGGTCCAGAAAGACACAGGTCACCCACAGATGTGTTGCCACTACTGCCAATCTCACGTGGATGTCTCAGACAATCTATGATATCACAAATGGCTTTAGACGCCCATGGTTAGGAAATTGTACCAAGCCCTGGACCGTCACTGATTGAAATGTGAGCTTCAATATCCAGTTCACATAGTTCTGTGACAATTTCAAACCAAATCACAGCTACTGTCTCTACAGGTACTCTGGATTAGCCCCTTTAGGCTGGCTTTGGTACAGTCTGTAGCTCACTCCATCGTACCAGCTAGAAATGACCTCAGTCTCGCAGGCCATTGCCCTGAGCAGGGCTTTTGGCTGTTCTGGAGCACCTCCATGGTTTGGACAGAAATTCTTTCTCAGAAGTGGCATATTTCACCTTTAGATCTTTTGTTTCAGTAAACCAACATTTTCTAACAGAAACACCTATGTTGGAAAACTACCATCTGGATTTCCTTGGAGTGCTTGAGAATGGCACTGATCTTTTAATGCAAACACTATGTTAGCTGTTGCCTTTTCAATTTGGGGGATAGAGGCTTGGTTTTTTATAGCTTTTAGAGGTTACTGCCCGTGTTGAGATTGCCATCAGGACCAGTGCTCCATCCCTCAGTTGCTACCTTCACGACGTTGTTTCAGAGGGACACAGGAGCTGGCCACAACCCGGGGTCTTATCTTTCCAAAGCCCCTCGGCATCCCCCATGGCGGTAGGGGTGGGGGAGAATAGGCAGAGGCACTGGCTGCTTCAGTGGGCAAGGGCCTCCTGGAGGACTGGGAGGGTGGCTTGAGCAGAGGACACAGCCAAGGGACTTGTTTGAACAAGAGCTGCTCAGAAGGGATGATGCTCATACTGCCATCCTTACTAAAACACCCAAGAAGTTTGCTTTTTCCTTTCAGCTGTAACCTGAGTGTTAACATTGTTGTCTGCTAATGAACTGTATCTTTTTTTATCTTGCAGATGCCCGGAGATGTAAAGCTGCTCCTTAAACTGCTCCCTGATGAATAGGTTGGTAAGTGGTTACTTCCTTAGCACTTTACATTCCTCAGAAACCAATTATTTTTATTTCAGAAGCTGTGAATCCTAGAAAGCCTGTTCCTAGCTCAGAAATGTAGCTGAAAGCATCAGTACTCTAAATTAGGAGCATGATCTAATTGATTAGTTTTACAAAAATATGAGTTCAAATTGAAGCAAGGTGGAAGATTTCATTGCCTTCACTGCTTTAAAGCATGTATGTTTCCTTTTTAACATTGCTTCTCAATAGGTGTTCTTTTTAATGAATTCCAGTGATATCTTGCACATTGCTATAATTTTATCAGACTACACTGAGACATTTTTGTTTTTCTCCTCGAGAGGTTTACATGGGCATGCAAGGTATTTGATCTTCAGGAAGGGTGATTTGGGAGGCCATCTGATCTAATGGGCTGGGCACTAGACTGGGGTGGTAAAGACCCAGGTGCTAATCTCCATTCTGTGACCTTGGGCAAATCATTTCATCTTCCTGCATTTCTCTCCTACCTTTTATCTTTCCTTAACACTCTTAATTAAGCTGGAGTGCTACAGATAATACAGATAATAACCAATTCTTCCCTTTCATGAATTAGACATGCTACTCTTAAAATGCCACAGAGGTTGGACTGTGGTGAATGTGTGCAATTACTTTTAGTGAAGACAGTGGTTGTTGCACACAACTTCCCTGGATTTGAGCATCTGGATTAACTATATCCTGTCTTCAGTAATTCTCTGGAGAATGAAAATAATGAAGGGTAAATACCTTTTATTAATACAATTATGGAGTCTAATATGAAAAAAGCTGAATGCATCATACATTTCTGTAACTACTTAATGGAACAGGAGGACACAACTAGAACAAATACCCTGTCCTTGGACACACTTCCCACTGGGTTTCAGCTGATGGGCCGTCTTACAGGGAGGCAGAGCTGCCAAGCTTCCCACACCACAAGCAGCACATCACTAAACCCCACAGGTTTTGATGCAGAGACACAACCAGGTAGCAACCGGTGGACCCTGTGATATTGAGAACGTGCAGCGAGGAGCTCAAGCTGCATGCCAAGAGAGGTCGTCCCTCCCCTGCCACGATGCTTCAGATGGGGGGAGGACTGGGGTCTGCAGGCATCCAAGAGGACCATGAAGTCTCCATGAGCAGCCACAGCAGGCTGCATTTTTCAGAGACATGGAGGCAATTGCCAAGCTGCCGAGCCATGATTCAGTGGCTGAGGATGTGTCTGTGAAAGTCACTCAGCCATGATTAGGAAAGTAAAACTTTCAGCAGAAAATAATATCCCGGTTAAGCACTCCTAGTGCCTAAAGTAAACAGTGACATCTTTGTATTGAAAAACAATCAGTGGGAGAAATCTAACCTGTGAAAGCCATCTGGATGCACACAGTGGAAAATGGATCACGACAGTCTGAGTACAAGAGGATGTGATGAAAGGTATATTTTGCGTTCAAACAGATAAGGTAGATGAAATGTAAAAAATCCAGAGCCCTCTTAATGCAGTGCCAGCATGTTTAGTTGAAGATCACAGCAGTCAGGCATTCAAGCACTCTGAGCCCCCCAGAAATGTTAATGCAGCCTCCTTGCAGAGCTACACCACCAATGGTCAGGGTGGTCTTTTCCTAAAGCCAGCTCCCAGGCAGACAACGTACAATGCATAGTTATTACTTGAGAATAGCTGTAGCAGCACCTTAAGGAGCCAGTTACATAGGATATCATTATCCAGGAAAGAATTGAAAAAAAGAGGCAGTATCTGTATAAAAGACTCTGGAGCAGAGAGACAGTTCTGCCCCCTGTCTTCAGTTCAGTGCTGCTCTGCTCTTTCATTCACTAAATACCATTCGCTGCATACAGTTCACTAGGAATATGTACGGTTTACAATATTTTAAGGAACAGCTAGAATTTCACCCTCAGAGGAATCTTTAGGACATAATAAGTTTTTCAGATTACAAAATGGGCTCTGTCTGCTTCTCATCCTTCTGGTAGAAAGAGAGAAAAATTAATGTGTTTTGCAAATTGGTGGGGGGTGTCTTTCTTTTCTCCCTCTTAGCTCATGCATTGCTAAAGTTTAAAGCCCTGCAAGGTGAGAAATACACACTTGGTACCTAAAAAGCCATTTGAGCAAGAGGGTTGGGCTAGACAAGCTCCAGAGGTGCTGTTGAACCTCAGCTATCCCATGATCCTGTGAAGAAGTCCACAGTTTTGCTGCCAAATAGGTCCTGCAGCTTTGCTATACAAATGCCACTATTCGCATGTCAGCGAAGCACATCAGAGCCCTAGTCCAGTCATCTCTGTGGGAAAATATGGTGCACCTCTACCACAGAACCTGTTGTGCTGTTCTTTGCTTGGTTTTTGGCTTCCTATTATCTGAGCAGCAATTAAAGGAAAAGGAATTAGCTTCAAGCCAGAATTGGCTTAAATACTTTATAAGGGAATCAAACAGACCTTCAAAGTCACGCTGACATGTCTAGCTTCAGCCATTGCAATGCATGCCAATATTTTACACCCTGAGTACTGGATGTAGGAACAGGACTGCTGGCTTTTATTTTTTCAGAAGCACGTCCCCCCCATCTCTGCATTGTTATAAACCCTCCATGTCCATGTAATTTTTATTTTCCACTGAATTAAGTAAAATGTAGTCCCCAGCAAAATATTCAGAGTGTTTGGACTGATAACTCCTTACAGACGCAATCACAGCCATCTGAAGATGGGGCAGGAGGGGTGTCACTGCATATGCTTCACCCGCCTCTGCAGCAGACAGGTCTGCCTAGTGCTAGTCCTCAACTGTCTGCTTTCTGGCCCACGTCTAGGCATCCAGCCCCTACCAGTTATTCCTCCTGGTCACTGTAGCCCTCCAGTGCAAAATTTCCAGGTATCTCACTCTCTAAATGCCTAAGGCTGACATGACCCTCAGGGTAAGTAATTTCCCTGCCGGGAGGGTAATGCATGTTCACACGCTATCATTTTCTTCCTTAACCTATGCTGCTATCCTCGTCAAACACACACACACACACACGAAGCTTTTAAAAGCAAAGTCAAGAATGAACCCTGCATTCACATCAAAGAACATAAAATACCCCAGGTTTAAAAAGCTATCAAAATTAGCATTAAACTGAACTGAATATGCGTCAAGGAACAGCTAAGGTACCCAAATAATCCTAATTCTTATCCTGCTGAGAGACCAACCATCTGCTGTCTCTGATTTTGTGGGCAGACTGCTGAAAATACATGCCACAAAACACTAGGTCTGTTTTTGTTTACATATATATACACGCATATAAGTGTCTAGTCTACAGTACTAAATGTAGTGCTTTGTCATCATGCCAACCTTTGTATTTTTCATGTAAGTACTATAATTTTATGATCTGGGCCCATGAGATCAGTATATCGGAGAGCAGAGCTGGCGATGCATCTAATGGCACTGGGTAATGGCACTGGGTAATTCCCAGGAACAGGCCAGGTGCTTGGCAGCCTGGAGAAGCAGCCAAGGAGGAGGAGAAAGTAGTACCTGCCTCCTGAGGGACAGGTGAAGCTTTAAGCCACTGGCTGGCCTCATGAAGAATAAATGCCACAGGTCCATGCTCCCTCGTAATGTTTCTGAATTCTCCAACATCCTCCACCTTTTCAATCAGACTAACCGGGGCACTGCAAACTGCACATATGGCTTCAATGAAGCTGTGTCTGAAATGTTTTTCAGAATCGAGGCAGCAGTGGCAGCGAGAAAAGATCCAGAATGACAGACAGAAGAGGTAAAGAAAAGGAATCTGAAGGTAAGGATGAGGCAATGGCGTATCAGAGACTCAGGTTCAAACCCTTGTCCTCCACATGAGTGAGGTGACATGTCCGCAAGCATCTGCACCCGTGCCTGAGGGCAAGTGCACCTCCCATCTTCATTGCTAACCTCCACAAAGACGTTTTGGCCTTGTCCTCTGGTGCGGAAGCCCTCCTGCACTGGTGTTGCAGAGTGTAAGAGGGCTGTGCCCAGAGGGCCAGGTCATTGCACCCCCAACATTGTAAAGGCCTTCTACCAGTATGCAGCAGGTCTGACACGGTACACCTCACTGCCTGTGCAACCTCACATCACTGATGTGAAAGCACACAGAGAAACTTTATACCAAAGACACAAGAAGAGTGGACTTGCCACGTGTCCCAGGGAAGACTGCTCTGTGCATTGCAGCAGTGCTGAGGGGCCTCCACCGCTTGTAAGAAAGTCCTGTGCAGACATGCACCTGACAACTGCATGGACAGGCTCTGGACTCTCTGGCGACCATTTCTTACCCAGGTTTGCCTTGCTGAAGAAAGACCAAAACCTCCCTCTCCTTCTTCCTAGCTCATCACCAACCAAGCTGTGGTCACCCCCCCTCCAAACCCAATCTCTAGAGCAGACGAGGCCTTCGCTAACCTTTCTGCTTGGCCATATATGCCATTAAAGCCCCTGTGCGCTCATGTTGCTCACCTGGGCTTCCTTCTGTGACTCCAGGCTCACAAATGTTTTGTCTGCCAAGAAACATGAAACATGACAACATGCACCCCAGGGGAAGTTCTGGGGCATCAGAGAGGGCCTGGCCTGAGACTTGTCTGTAACTTGGTGTTCCTGGGAGTCTGCAACCACCCTTCCACGTGCAGGGGATCAGTGCTCTTGTAGTGCTCCCTGAGTGGCACATGCCATTCCATGGGGAAATGCACAGTCCACAGCGGACAAATGGACCGAACTTTGTTCATGCTGCTATCTGCTGCCCCTAGCTTGTATCTTTGACCCTCCGCAGCATCACTGTAGGACTCTCAGACAGCTGCTCCCACAGCTTAACACCAGGGACTGGTCAGCAGCAAAGCACAACACCCTCAAACAACTCACACAGGGGCAAGCATCACCTCTCAACAGACCCCTATCTCAGCAGGGCGGCTGGGAAGTACTAACAAACCATGTTGTACGCAGGTGTCACAGCCCTCACTGAATGTCCTGAGGCCATTTCCGTGCTGACTACCAGTTTCTGTAGGGTTCAAAGAGCTGCCAGTGGGTGCGAGCCCTGCTACAAACTGACAGGAGCAAATTTTCTGAACCATGATCCATTTGGCCATCTGGGTTAGCTGCTTCAGTGAAACAGGGTTACACAGGACCTGGTTAAGAGAAGTCACAGGCTCTTGCTGGATTTCACTGCACTGCTCAGCCTCTGCTGTAACGACCTTCCACACAGACCCTCAGAGGTTCCCTCTGGCAGATGACACCCTTGCTTGGTCTCTTGGTGAATGGGAGGCTACTGTGACTGTCGGAAATGCCATTATCATTGAAAATTTTGGTAAGTGGCACCTTCAGACAAGTGCAACAGAACAGCGACAAGCATCTTCCATACTCAGATCCCTTCTGCTTCTCAAAAACTACACATGATGCTCAAACAACAGGGCCTAAAACGTGCCCCACGGCCAGAGCACCTGCGCTGAACTCTGATATTTTGGAGCCACTGGGAAGCAGTGAGTAACACCACAGTAAGGTAGCTGATTAAGCTAACACCCCCATCTTCAAAATAACTGTGAACCCTAGGCTGATGCTGTTCCAGACACACAAAGCCAGTCAAGCGTCAGCTGTCCTCAGCAAAATATGAGACCCACTCACTCTTCTGCTATGCCCAGCGCATTGCCATATACCTGCCATGAATTTTCCATGCCCAAACTAGTCAAGCAAAATCCATGCCAGCTTCAAAGCCACTTCAAACCCACCCTAGTGACTTGCATTCAATCTGTTTGTTATCAAGTATCCCCTGTCACATGGCAAGCCACTTGTAGATGTGGCAGTGCATTCAGGATGTGTCTGGTGAGAAAGGAATAGCCTCTGTCAGTAGGAACAAAGAAATATGCAATGTCAAGCCACTTGTTTGTCCCCCGGATTTCAGTCTACTCTGCATTATATTGCTTTTGCTGAGCAGACTCTGGACCACCCGAGGCCATACTGGCAGCCCCCACGGAAGAAAAGAGCCAGAAGAAGCCACCTAAATATGTGGCCAAAGGCAGACACTGACACCTATCGCCAGTAAATCATTTCCATCCAGACCCTGGAGGCCTGAAGACACCCAACACAGCAAATGTGGAAGACACTCTCCTGCTCAGTGAGATTCATGTCCGCTGGAAAAGGAGGCCTCAGCAGTCAGCATAAATTGCAGCAGCCCGTGCGGCCTGCATCAGCTTACACCAGGGTATAAGACCAAAGCATCTTGGCGTAAATCTTCCCCAAGATACGCTCCATTGCTTTTTGCTTGCCAACAAGGACTATGGCATAGCCATTTTGTTATCTGTCATTATCTGTTTTCATGTTCTTACAAACAAAAGGGTAATATTCCCCCAGCAGGTAGCACTCTCCAAGGCTGGCCCCTGGGAATAGATGAATGCATTCATTGCGGGGACCTTTGCATTGAAACTGAACCCGGCTGATCTCTGTGGCGCTGGCCTGTAAAGACAGGCTAATGAACACAAAAGGGGTCAGTGAAGTTATGCCAAACATACGCTGTGTAATTGATTTCCAGATTTGGTTCGCTATCTGTATTACCAAAGAACAAAGGAGGAGAAAGACTTAAAATCAGGAGAACAAAGGAGGAGAAAGACATAAATATTTCTCAATGGGATGTTTTTAAAAGTTTTCTCTAAGGCATCATCTGCTCTTTAAACCTTGACTATTATTCCATTTTCAGAATTTATAGCACAAATAATAATCACGTTTTCTTTCTTTTAGAATTATCCATGCAGGTCCTCACATAGCTGGCTATCAATCTGAGGAATGAACATCTCAGAGATGGATCTCCCAGCCAAGACCTCAAGAGATAAGAGGGTAATAACACTACGCATTAGCCCTAAGCATTCCTGAAAGCCACAATCCCTCTCCAGACCCAGTTACTTCCCAGCATAGGGTTAGTTTCTTGGTAGCTGGCAAAGTTCGCTCCAGCAACTCGTGCAGCATTTCCTGCCGTCCCTTTCCCACTTTTTCAAGAAAACCAGGATGGAACAAAATAGCTTTTGAGGCCAGAGTCGATTGCCATCCCCAGATGCTTTACATTCAACATGCCATCTGTGTTTTGTTTTCTTGTTAAGAGGGTTTTGTAACAGTTTTTATTATCTACTGTAACTAGAAACAACAGCAGGAAATCGTGTAGTGCAAAGCAAGTATAGTGAGTGATTTGGCTTCACAATCACCAGCCATCAATCCTCCACTTGAAACCTCTCTATTGCGAGCCTTTTCCATCCTCGCCTGCATGTATGTATGTGAGAGGGTGAAAGTGGGACAAAAGCATGCATTTGGCAGAAAGGCAGGAGATGGGTAAAAAGACCACCCAAAAACTAAGGCATAGTAGGGTTTAACGCTGTTGCAAACAGACATCGTTTTGAGACAGTGCACAAACTAGTTAGCTCATTGCTCATTTTTCTGAGGGGGACACAAACTTTTCTGCGTCTTTGGTCAGCCCAAGATATTACCTGACTGTCCAATTTACTCGGTCCTGTGCTATCAGCAATTTGATTAACAGCTTCATTGATTAATAGCGATTAGTTTAACCAACGGAGCTAACCTCAGAATTAATGTGTGGTCAGTAATTTAAGTGACTTGCAAAAAAAATCATCCTGATAGCTGTCTTGCAGCCCATTTCCCATTAAATCTTTCTTTTCGTTTGTAACCTTCTGCTTTCTGTACAAAGCCACCATCTCACACAAACTCCAGTTTCAGTGTTTGTACTCCTCTGTATACACTAAGTGGAGGAAAAAGGAGGAAGCAACATGGATTATGATATCCTAGTATAGGGTTATTGTAAAATTGTACTCGCTGCATACCGGGGAGTAGGAAATTTCATTTTCAAGGGCTCCCTGGGGGGCTGAGATAAACTACAAAAGTCACAGCTTGTCATAATTAAACACTCATGCCCATTACACACAAAGGAAATTATGTACATTTATCTAGGTCATTGAAACATTCATATGGCAATACTATACATGAATGTCCATTAATATCCTGTAGGAATTTAACGAAAGTGTTCTCCCAGAAGCGATGCAAGGCTGTCTCAGATGAAGGTGCTGTAATAGCATGGAGGGGGGGGGGCGGAGCGGATGGGAATGGTTAATATATTTCCATCAGGAATGCAAAAGTGCTTAGATGGGTATACCCACCATTCCCTCTCTGCCAAGTAAAGCATAAATATGTTAACTGGATAAGTTTTTCCTATCATTATTCTATATGGTTATCAAGCAACAGTAATGGGAGTGCTTTAAAAACTGATAAACAGCAAGTGTTGTGCCGTTTGGAAGTTGGCTTGGTTCGTCTAATGAAATTTGGTTTATTGGAAGTTGGTAGCTCTGAAAATATCTCCCACCTCTTCTCTCAGATTTGTATCTTGAATATCTACTTGTTGTGGGAATGTGTGTGGGGGCTGACAAATAAGAAAATATTTTCCTATAGACACCATTGTAGTCACCCATATTCCCTTTATTCTTGTCATCTCCTCGATGGTAAACTGTAGTAATCTTGCCTGCCCTCTGGTACTTTCCAAAAGTAAAAAATATATTTTTCCCTATTAAAATAGCAGCACGAATTGTTAGAAACAGCCCTGATGAGTTTGGCAGTAGAATCTCCTGGGGAATTAATGGCCAGGTGTCGCTAATGGCTCTCAGCTTTGCGTCAACACTCCAAGTCACTCCTAATCCCCAGGACAGGCTCTGCTCCTTATTGCTTAATTAGAACACAAACAGCTCTATGAAAATAACATTGATGGTCTAACTCAAACCCACAAAAGAAGATAAAATGCAGGAGTTAAGGTTTTAAAAAAAAAAAAAAAGAAATCCCAGAAGGACTAACACACAGCCATCTGTGTAAGTAGGTTTTGTTTTACAGCAAACACTGTTAATAGAAATGGCTGAAAATATATTTTTTCAGGATCTGATCTGTAGATGTTTTGGAGCTAGAAGACCTGCATTCAGTTGCTTTTATTCCTAGATTATGTTTTATGCTATTTGGACCACTGCCAAGTATGTGACAACCCTTGTGTGGGAAAGTGGCATGAATTTTAAGAATGAATGAGTAGTCCTCCAAGTGTTTGTGCCAGAAGCACCTCATTCACTAGTGGTGTTTGTTTTTTTCTTATATAAGATGTTTTATTCATCCAATCACAAAAAAAAAATATTTTGCCATACGACCCATGAAATTTGTGCAACACAAAGAGTCATTAAATAGAAGAACCCAGAATTTTGATATTCCATCAAAATATTGGGTAAAACGCTCAGCCAATAAACAGTGGTCACAGGAAATCAGTAGTAAATCATGAATCATTTTTTAAGCCAAAAGGAAGGGACTTTGTGGTAGCATTTGAAGTGATTTCACTTTCTTTTGCTTTCAAAATACTTTCCAAGCTCTCACATATACAATAGTTTGGTGTTTGAAGAACTGTCCCATCCCCAGCTCTAGAGGTAGAAAGGTCTACCTAAAGACAGGGGCTTCTAAAAAGCTTAATCAAAATAGCCATGTGAATTTATTCTTCTAGTTTCAAACTGTATTGTTTGAATGATCCAAGGGTCATGTTTGTGAATGTCTGTAATTTTTTCTGTATGGACAAAGCAATCCAAATTAAGCCCAGTGCTCTGTTTAAAATACAGGGCTTGCAATGTATGTCTGACTGTAGGAGAAATTTCCAGACCTGTACTAGTAAGAGCCATGTCTGGATGTAGATTCAAACACATGATTTTGCTTAAGACACTTTGTTCCAGCTGCCAAAGAAAGAATTTTTACTCTTTAGCTATTTGTGAATCTGGATATACACCAGATATAGTCCTACAGTAAGTAGGAACATGGCCTTTTGACTTTTAAAGAAAACCAATGCTAAAACGCAATTCAAATGATTGTTTTACAATGCATTAAAACAATCTTTCTCTCCCAAATTAGCAGATAACTGTAGACTAAGTCACATTTCCTTCAAGAGGATGTTAGTGAAAATAAACTATTATTTTATAGGTTTTCATTGGTGTTTGTCACTTGAAAAAAAAAGAGATGCAGCCATCATTATTTTGAATGCATTTGGAAGATGCACCACACCTATTAGCAGTGCTATTATCCCTGTCAGCAGCACTGCTGTGCTTCTGCTAAGCTGCCTCGGAAGGCTCGCATACGTACAATGCATCCTGTTTCCTCTAAAAAAAAATCACTTAAGCTGACTTCTGCTAATCCCCCTGGCCACACAGAGTGGGCTCAGTCAGGCCAGGGAGCAGAGCCAATTTATAATGTGAGCTATAGTACCTTTTGCAAGATAGAAATTCAGCTTCGCATTTGGAAAGTGAGAGCCGGAGAAAGAAAGTTAGAAGATTTTCACAGCTATCTTGGTAACAAAATATGTATGACCCCCATATGGGCAATGACAGTAATAACACAGAGCATCTACTGAGCAACGTTAGCTACCCTGCTCTTTGTGTCTGTGTCTGTAGCAAACTGGAAGTCCAAGTTTTATCAATTCATATGTATTAAAGACTAACAACTTTGTATGTGCAGATTCAGAACTTTTGAGATGTGTTGCTTCATTACTTTCAGCCAGTTCTAGCTTTAGCCTTTTTTTAGCCTGAGATATACATTTTATACATTGTAAAGTACACCACTGGCTTGCACTATAAATTATTTCCCTAGGGTTTCCCTAGGGTAGAAGGGTTGCTTTTAACAGGATACCTATCCAAGTGTGGCTGCGTGCATTTATCAGTCAAGTGTTCAATTAATTGGAAACTCTTAATAGCCACGTAGGGCCTGAAGCTTTTGTCCAGCTTAGCCTGTTTGACTACATTTCATATGTTGGCAATAGTTACTCTTTTGCACAAGTGGTACTGTGTGAGGGAAATTTCCCCAAGAGAGGGGAAAAAAAATTAGTGTCCTCATTTTATGCACTGTATTGTTACCATTTGCTAAGCCTGATGTGTTAGCTGTTCATCTTGCAGTATGTCTCCATGGCAAAATGAAGTTATGAATGTAGCATGGCTGGGCATATCTATGCCTCATTGAATCTATTTAGCCTGGGTAACAAGAGGAGTGAAGGATGGTGTACGGGAATCAGAATGGCTCAGCAACCAAATTGCCCTCCCAAGACTTGTCAGTGAGGCCTGAAGCCTGTTCCACTGCATCTTTGCTGCTCTTGTACATCTTTATAAGCACACCTTTATCGTGTTATGGAGACAAACCCCTGGAAAGGGAGAGAAGGCATCACTTGTTTCTCTCCTAAGAGATCAGGAAAATGCCACCTCCTTCTTCTTCACCTTTCTTTTAAATCGATACATGTATGGATGGCATTCCTTGGAGGAAACATGACAGAAGCAGGTCTTCAGGAAGGCAGGCATCAAAACAGGTAAGTAGTGAGAGCATGGTACTTACTGCAGGAAAGCTGCACCACATCCTAAGGGCCATGGACAGAAACAGTGTGGGGGTGACACCCAGGCAGCTGAGTTGGGATGTGCTTGCAGGGTGGAGGCCACAGGTGGGCAACATAACTCAGAAATACAACATGTGGGAAAGGGCAGGGCTGTGCAGTGCTTCAAAAGTGAGTATAAGGCAACTCCAGCTGAGAGTAGTCAAGACACAATGGTGAGGGCTGAGGTGACAAGCAAAGAGGACAAGCTTTGCCACAGCACATTTCCCAGGCTGGAAGGTACAGTGCCCGAGCTGCAGGGCAGTTGGCGCTGGGACTAGGATGGCCCTGGGATGAGCCGGCAGATCTTGAGCACAGATCTGCAGGTTGCCGAAGAAGTGATTCCCATCCCACTGGCTGTCTGTTTTCCAATAGCATTCCCTGAGAGTTAACATGCAGTTACAACACATAGACTTATACACTTTAATACATCATCGGTTGTTTAAGTTATATCTGCATAAAACGAGTGTTCAAAATACTGAGCGGCTGTGTAACCAAGAGTTGGGCAGACCTAAACACTTCATGAAATACCAACAAAATAGCTGTAAATCTCAAGCTTAAAATGCCCTGCTCAATACGAGCACAATATTTAATCTTACTTTTTCTTCAGGACACACATCATTAACTGTTAATCAACTCAAGCTTCAGAAATCCCTGAGCAGTCTTCTCAGTTTTCAAAAATGCAGTCAAGAAACAAAGTTCTTTTTATCCCACCCTCGGCAACGGTAACGGGTCCCAGAGGTGTCCAGGTGCAGACGACATCACTGTGCTGCACACCGAACCACGCTGCGCTGGATATACTTTGCCTGTGTTTTATAGGACTTGCACAAAGCCCTCCAGGTTGACAAACATAACCGCTCCGTGGCACATGGTGTTACATGCACCTTGGCTGTCAATTAGGCAGGGCCTGGGAAGCTGAGCCAAGAAGCCAGCGGAGCTCGCCTGCTCCATGAAGTCTGGGCAGGCGGATGCAGGCTCGGTGGGGGCAGCACGCCGCGCAGCTGCTCCGGCTGGGTGGGAGGCGGAGGAGGGCTTGCTGTGCAGACCGAGCTAAGCTGTGGCATCGGGCGCAGAGCAGATCCCTGTTGCTGGAAGTTTTTATTTCCCTGTTGGAATCCAACCTGGGAACGGTCGCCCTTTGTGTTCAGGGGCTGAGCTCATGCACACCCACTGCAGCGCCCTTATTTGTAAGGGAGGAGGGTTACTATTTAATTAGCCCGGCAGGATGTGCTATGCGTTTCCACAGAGTGAAAGAATGCTGCTTTGTTAAAAAGCATGCTTGCAGGTGCTAACAGGAGTAATTGGTGGATTCCCCCCAGCATAATGTTTCTGCTGGGGAATTTCTGCCCTGGATCCTGGAGCCTCTCACATCCCTGAATAAGTGCACTGTACATGCCCCTGCAGCCTTGATTCTGCAGGCTCTTGCTCCAGAGTCTTTTCCCCATCTCTCTGATTTGTTGGGGATATTTATACAGCATGAACACAGTCCAGAAGGCAGGCTGCCTTCATTTGAGTTCATGTTGTGTGCCAGAGACCTTGGCCACTTCCTTCCTCTTCATCTTCCTCCTCCTGCCTTTTGTCCCCTGCCTTTTCATTCCACAACTGTTATTGTAGGAGGCTGCAGATAAAGGGGCAGGCTTGGGAGTCAAAATATGGCAGTCTACTCCACCAGGTGCAAGGAGCCCCAAACTGTCTGTGTGGGAGATGGATAGGCACAGGATTAGATATGCAGGGGGGGCACATACAGGGGCACTCGTGCTGGACTCCCCCAGATCCAGAATCAAGCTTGGAGGAATTGTTTTCTCACTGCCCCCTGTGTTAATAAATCCTGGCTAGTGGGCTCAGGTGCCTGGGCAGCGTGTGAGTCTGAGCTGGCAAACCTGTGCTTCACCATATAGCTGGACTAGCTCAGAGCTCCATGACCTCAGACATCTCCATACCAGGCTAACACTTGGAGTAGGTGTGCCTCCCCACCCTCTGCCCATCATTCTGCTTTTGGAGGGGCCTCCCATGCCCAGAATCCCACCTGGTGTATCCTCTCCAAATCCATAATGAGAGTGATACTGCACTGCTAAGGGCATCTGCCCTGCCAGCGGTCCCTGGCATCCAGGCCAAGCATGGTGCAGCATATTCTGTGCACACTGCTCCAGGCTGGCTCTCTCTGCAGCAAAATGGCCGAATCCACACTATGTGACACACCGCCCTGTTCATCATTGTAACTGGCATTGCTGGGGAGGTGGGGGGCAGTCTGAAGTGCATAAATCAATAAGAGAGTTGTGTTGCAGCCCTCCAGAACAGTTGCTTTGCAGCCTGGCTCCAAAGGGATGTGAAGAGTGGAGGTGTGGATGTGGCCTGAGGGAAGGTGTAAGGTGCCAGGCCTGCTGGGATAGCACTGGAGGACTGTGCAGCAGGGTCAGACCCGTTATGGTCTGGTCCACACAGCCTGTATGGCACTACCCAGTGTGTTACCCAAGTTTTGTCCCAGAAAGTTTGGGGCTGGCTCACTCCAAATGAGTGTCAGGCAGCAAACTAGCAGGAACCCCATGATGTGCTGGGCACCTGGCTGTGGGTTCACATGAAGGAGCCAGGCTATTGAGACAGCCTGTTGAGCCAGGCCTCTCTGTACTGAATGCTTCCCTAGTAATGGCTGCTGTGTTGCTCAGTGTGGAGGGGGGAGCAGGTTTTGAGGTAAATTGGACCCAAAAAATTAATGACCTGGATGATTAGTACCAGGTACTTGAACTGAACCCTCATCTGAAGAAGGAGCTAGTGGAGGGCTCTGGAGGGCTGTGCTAGTTCTGCTGAAGAGAGCTGCCTGGTGTGTAGCTTATTTCTGTGTTGGTCCATGCCTCCTAGCTGCAGGCTAGAGGACATTACCATAGCTGGCTTTTATTTTTCCATTCTAGAGGGACCTTTTAATGAGGAGGCTTTGCCTCACAGACGTCCCCTCCTCTGAGTCAGTCTGGTGTAAGAGAAATAAGGGTATGGCCCAGAGGGACTAATCATATAAATAAGATTTTAGGATCTGACTCAAGTAATAAATGAAGGACTAGCAATTTTGTATTACGAAACTCCAGCTGCACGAACTCTCAACTTCAGCCTAGTGCCTCTGTCAGCTTCCAGCTGGCTATCAGAAATAATTTCCATTTCAGTGAGACCAATGTTAAAATGTCCCCTTAATCCTTTTCCAAACCATGCCCACACATTCTAGTTGTATTTATTTTTACTACAATTCGAGCAGAAAAGGTGGCCTGACGTCACTCTAGGAAAAGCACAGCGTTCGTTTGAACACTTCAGCCTGATGTCCACCCTCCTTCCCACCCTGTAAGGCTCGGGACTCTGCCCGGCCCTGCCACAGCCCCGTCCTCGCAGCCCCAGCCCGCTCTGTCATGCTGCACAGGGAGCCCAAAAGCAAGAATAAAAAATAAAAACAGAATGGAAAAAAAAAAAAAGCTTACTTCACAGGTTTTTACCACCCATTTTGCTGAGGTTTGCGAGATATGGGTATGGCTGGGCCTTCTCACCTTTTGAGTGTGTTGCAGCTCATTCATCAGGGGAAGATGGCGGGTGGCCAGGGGGTGGTTTTTGCTGAGCTGTGTTGGCTCACGTTCACCGGCTGGCCCGCGCTTTCTGGAGAGAGGGAACAAAATTCTCCACCACCCCTGTCCTCTGAGCCCTGGTCAGTGACATTTCAGCTTTCCAGCTGAGTGTGGCTTGAAGCAAGGAAGGTGGCACAGGCTGGGTGCATGGGCACCCTGCTATGGCTCCATACCCCAGGCAAGTACCTCTGGAAACAGCTTTTTGTAGAAATTTCTGGGTGACAGCAGCTGCAGGACAGCTGCTCCAGAGGCGGCTATATTTCAGTGTGCGGGGGAACCATATCTATGTAGGGATGTGGGGAGACAAGCCTTGGAGAAACCCTTCAGGGCGGGCGTCAGGACAGCTCCTGTGGCCACCAAGGGCAACTGCCACTGCACCGGGGCCCACAGGCCAGCGCGGGCACAAGGCCTGCATGCGTGGGGCAGGGGATGCTGAAACCGCTGTGGCTCCTGTCATTATTAATAACAATTTCACGTGGCCCTCGGTAATCTGGCAGAGGCGCTGCCATTAGCAGGGTGTGGGGAAAAGTCAGTGGCTGGGGGGTATGGGGAGGCCAGCCCTTGCAGGCCCCCTTGCATGGCAACTGGCAAGACAGGGAGCTGGGGGCGGGGGCTGCCGTAGGAACCTGCTGCTGGCTTTATTTTAAAACAAAAAACAAGCCCTAATTTCTGAGGGTTGTCAGTGCTGCAGGGGGAGGCCGGGGGGCTGCCACGGCTCCTGCTGGGGGTGGGGACCACCCCGCTGGGTGGGTGTGAGTCAGACCTGCTCCCCCTCCACGCCAAGGGCTGGGCTGTTTCGGAAGGACAGGGGTCCAGACCAAGGCCAGCTTGGTGAGCACAGGGGCAGGAGGGACGCTGCCACCCTGCAGCTGCTGCAGAGGCCCATCAGCCCAGCCTGTCGGTGGACCGAGGCTGTCCAGAGGAGTATGGCTCCACCTGGGGCACCTGC
Organism: Aquila chrysaetos chrysaetos; assembly: GCF_900496995.4. Taxonomy (NCBI): domain Eukaryota; kingdom Metazoa; phylum Chordata; class Aves; order Accipitriformes; family Accipitridae; genus Aquila; species Aquila chrysaetos. The sequence continues at coordinate 47,734,224 of NC_044010.1, forward strand.
AGCTCGTCAGGGCACTCTGGGCACACAGGTGTTTGCAAGCCTGACTCGTTTCAGTTGCTGGGAACTGAAGCGCCTGAAATCATCAGTCACTTTTGAGAAGTTTGGCCATCGTGCATGGTCACAGATCAGCATCAGCATATCGTCAGGTGCCAGTCCTTTCCTTCCCTAAAATCTAGGTCACAAACAGTAGGGTTTTTCAGCTTGTTTTAGTTGGTCCACATTTACCTTCTTTTTCTTTCTTTTGTTCTTTTTCTTTTTCATTTCTTTCCCTTCCTTCCTTCGCTCCTTTTTCTTTCTTTCCTCCTTTCTTTCCTTCTTTCCTTCTTCTTTCTTTTCCTCCCTTCCTCCCTTCCTTTATTTCTCTCTCTCTCTTTCTCTCTTTATTTCCTTATATCTTTTTCCTTTTTTTTGTCAAAATAAGCAGGGTTCACTTCAGGGGCTGTGCAGAACTGGAGACCTATTTGCAAGCCAGAAATATAATACACTGGCAAACTTGCCTGTAGAGAAGAATAAACCGTGAGCACTCATATCATTGCTGATCTTCTTTCAATGGCTATGAAAAATCCTTCAGGTAGATACTGCTTTTTACTAAACCAACAACCCTCTCCCAAAACAACCTGAAAATAATTCAGCCTCTTACTTCTGACAAGCTATCACTGCTGTGCACAGAAACCCAAACATTTGCTACTCGTGAATGTGCGGGGATGGCAGCACAGTGGCAATAGCTGCATGGCCATGCCACCTGCAGGGTTTTCTGTACTGCTGCTCAGGTTGGCCTAACTTTGTAGTAGAACTGCCAGCAAGCTCTCCCGCCAGCTGCAGCACAGCCCAGTCCCAAAGCTGTGCTGCAGCTTGCCTTTGAGCACTGTGACAGCTTCCCCCAAAGTCTATCAAAGGATCAATGGAGTTTTAGGAATGGTATTGTTTCTGTTGAGGGAATAATCAGCTATTTCCCAGCACTCAGAACAGGTTCTCCTTCACCACCATCATCATCTATAACGCCATTAGCTACGAAGCAGTGTCTCACTAATAACCAGCTTTTGCTTATTACTATGAAATTATTCTTCTGTGCCATATGCCATCTATATTCCCCTTCCGAAAACGTGCTAGGGACTCCATTGGTGGCATCCACTGTTTATAGGGATCACAGCAAGCAGATAGTGCTTGAAATGTTCCTATTCACACAGGCATATCATGTTAGAATTCAGAATAAATGTCAAAACAGACAAAGAAAAAACAGCAGAGGGGAAAGAACGCTCCCTTTGCATTTTAATATTCACTTATTTATTGACAAATGCAAATTCATCCATGGTGAGCTGCCCTGAGAAGGCACAGCCACCAAACCAAGAGCACAAACACTAAACAGGAATTTCGCCTACGCTTATTTGCCTGAGACTAAGCCCTGCTTAAATGTTTAAAGAGCCATAACCAAAAGCAAAGCCATAACCATTGTGGTGCTGTAAGAGTCAGTATCTACTGGGCAATAAGGAGCACAAAGACATAAAAGTGATTCGACACCGGGAAGTTTAAAGGGTCAGTACTTGAAAATTGTGGCTCAAAGAGAAAGCTTCAGCTCTGATGCTCAACAACCAGCAAGGGAATAGTGAAACCCAGGAACGTTCTTCCTCCTGCAGAGGAGGCTGGGAGCCAGGCTGATTTACACCACAGCCCCCCCCTTAAAAACAAAGAAACAGGTTAATTCCACTGCAACAGTGTATGGACAGAGCTGTTGTCTGCCCTAATTTTCACTGGCAGATCTCCAGGAGGAAATTATTGTGGGGATCTTTGATGCTATGTGGCACCTATACATGCTCATGCATATGGAGAAAGCAAAAGGGGTGCAACCATTAAAGTGGGAACCAAAGCAGTACGAGTCCTGAATAAACCAGGTGGGAGACTGGGAGGAGGATTTGGGTGGCAGACGGAAGTAGCATATGCACTCATTTTTTAAGACATATGCTCTTAAGCAGACAGACATACACACACATTTATGAAAAAGGCACACTGAAAGAACTTTAACTATAAGGTAATGAAGGTTAGGAGGATATGCCACTCACACACATACCCCAAGTGAGAGTTTCCTGTACCGTAAGCCCTGATGAGGTGGACACACACTTCCTGAACATGTCTCATGCTCAGCACGTATGTCCCCACCCTTGGCACACACATTTAGAAACCACACTTCCTTTGCAAACTTCTTCCCACCCAGAGGCAAGCATTGTCTTCTGACGGACAAGTGAAGGAGCCAGCTAGTCTTTGGGCTTCTCCCAACTCTTTCTGCACAGCTCACAGAGTTCATAGGCAAGGTCTGCCTTAAGCCCTGGTAGCTCCACTGCCCAGCCTGCAGTTGGCTGGCCACTGAGTAAGCTTTGGCTACAGCAGAGCAACTTGACAGATGTTTAACTGCTAACAGAGCCAGAGCAGCCATTTTGGTAGCTAAGTAGGCATAGAGATGTTTGGATTATGTCTCATTTCTTCCAAATGACTCACCCACCACCTCCGTGTTCCCTTATTCCCAGAGACGACAGGGCTGATGATGAATAGCCAAAACCCTTCCAAGGAGTCCACCATCCTGAAAGAAAATCATGTTGCTGAGCAGCATGAACATAGTCAGAATGGGGGTCAGAAGAGTGGCTCTGTTTTTTTACTCATTATCAAGAGTATGGTAGGGGATTTGCAAGTCCATTTTGTGCCTGGGGTGGTAAGCTCGGTGGGAACCTTCAGTACACACCAAAATGGCAGATTACTTCTTGTGAGTGAGTTCTGGGGTCTCAACAGGGTCTAAACATGAGATACTGTGTTATTTGTTGACACTTTCTATCACCCTGCGCATACATAGAAGTAGCAGTGTCTAGCGTAATCTAAAAAGTAGGTATGTAATCTAACCTAAGAGTCTTGGTTCCCATCCTAGACAGTGAACAGAAACAGACACCTCCAGAAGGTGACTCAGATTCCCTCAAATAGGTATTCACCAAGGAGCTGCTTTCTCTCCTTCCAGTAACAATAGAGGCTATTAAATATAAATAACCAACCCAAGTGCCCAGCTTTCAGATGGCTGAATTGGCCAGGTGAGATGAATTCCACTCACAATATATAATATTTGTATTCATTTTCTTGCTTTGTATAAAAATGTGTATCTATTATAGCAGGGGCTTGTGAAAGCACACACACACAGGAGAAGAATGGACTTGCTGTGCAAAGCTAAGGCATCTCAGGCCTCCTTCCTCCATGTTAGTGCTGGCCAAGGCACCCATCAGGCATCAAGGGGCTGTGACCACCCTGTACTGTGGTGCAGACTTGGCCAAGGAGGCTGGGGTGTTTTCCTGGTCTGCCTGAAATTAGCTCAAGGCCTGCCACAGAGACTGTAACATTCTTATTTTGAAATACTTTCTTTCTTCTTATGTCTTGGTTTCGCGATAAATCAAATGATTTGGCTGTTATCTCAATCCTTCAACATTAAACAATTCATTTTAGCGTTAGGCTTTTTATGATCAATGGAAAGCTCTTAATCAGAGCTGCCAGCAGTCCTGCTTTTATTTAAAGCTCACAATGATTAATGAAAATGTATATGATCTCGGTTGTGCTAATTTTTGCTAGCTATGCCAAGTACTCCCAACAGCCTGGGAGGGTGACCGGCTCTAGTCCACTTTATGCATCACCACGGACATGCTAACTGACCCCTGCGGGCAGGGATATATTCCCAGCTCCACACCCACCCACCACGTGAGTGCAAACACCTGCTGAGGACCACAGGCTGTAGGGCTCTAAGTGAACCCAGGATCTGGCCCTGAGGGAACCCACATTACTGAGGGTAAGTCAATAAACAAAAAAAGGAAGCCCAGCTGGCAACCAAAGCCCAGGATGAGTTTGCACATCTGGTGAACAAAGTGGGAGTAAAAAGGAGTAAAAAAAAAAATTTAATGGGATTTTTTTATATATTCCAATGGAAGCCACTGAGAGACTAGAAACATGGGACGTGATGTGAGAAAAAGTGCATTGTGTGAGCCCATTTTTGCCAACTTGTGTGGCAAGCAACCCTACTAGTATTAACAAGTAGAGGGATCACACACTGTAACGCAAAACAGCAATGACCAAGCAGCTCAGAATAACTTAGTACCTCTTCACGGGATTCTTTCAAGTGAAAATTCCAATTTAAATTTCACCTGTTTCTTACTGTCTCTGGGAGTAAGCCTGTGAGGACAGAACCAAGGACAGAGCAAAGATGACCCTACCACTGAGTGAAGAGAATGGTGAACAGGGCTGGTCCTGCAAAGGAGCAACCCAAGAAGGGTCAGACCACAACTTCACATACATATACTGCAGCTGAACTCAACTCCTGATGGTGTTTGATGAATTTTGTCAAAATCTTCTCTGGAAAGATGAAAAAATAACCCTGTGTCCTAAGAAGCCAGTGAACGTTGAGGGGAAAAAGCATATTTGCAGCTACTGTGTTTGTGGGTACCCTCAGGTCTCTTGAGGTATTATCAGGTTATCAAGTTAAATCTGAGCACTTTGGCATGCCAGCACATGGTGTTTTGTACAGCTGCTGCTGTATTTCCAAGGACACAAACACTGCCATCTATTGGTATGAGTCTGTCACCTCTGTGGAATTCCAGCCTCATTAAAAAATTTTGAATTTAACAGACAAAGACACAAGACCCATGAATGGAACAACATTCTGGTTTCCACTTAGACATAACAATAATAATAAACTAAAAATCATACAGGAAATAGAGCAAAATCAGAGGCAAAAAGTTTTAGAAGTAAACGTCTGGGTAGTTAGAAGGCATGAGCAGATGCCATGCAATCATTCAGTGAAACTACCATGTAGCTTGATCTGAAAAACTGGCAGGTCTTGGAGGAAAAAAGCTTCTGAAGAGAGGAACACCAGGTCTGCAAAGTGAGAGAGAAAATGGGGCTGTATAATACACAATGCTGACAGCAATTTGGGTATTTTTGTTTGTGGCAAAGAAAATTCATTTATTTAGCTTATTTTGTCCTCTGACTTCATAGAACAAGGAGAGAAAATTTCACTAGTAATTTCTAGGGAAGATTTTTTCCATCACGAAGGGTGATGATCAAGCATGCAAGTGGAAGCATAAGTGGTATCCATGAAGACCCATCCCTTCTGAAAAAGAGAAATAATCTAATGTGTATAAAGGATGCCTTACAATAACGTTGTTAAAGCAAAGAGACAGGAAAATTATTCTATTTTTTAAAACAGCTGGGCCACTGACTCATTGTGTGGCCGTGGGCAAGTCCTGGGACTTCTTTGCATCTCAGTCATTCCAGCAGTTCAACTGGATGAAAGCAGAATGGATGTCAGTATGCTCCAATATTCAATATGCTGCAGATGCCACTGCTGAAAGAAGCATTCCTGGGTAAATAAGCTCACAATGCAAACTCAAAAGAAACCAGGGATAGCTGGGGACAGCAGTGTGAACAGCAATGTTTGTCTTGTCTCTTGAAGCCTTTGTGCTGTTGTAGATCTTAATGGTCATACAAGCTTGTAGCTCAAAGTGCAATGGATTGAATTAGATGAGATTTAAAATTGCTCCTATCCTGTTTTTCAGGTATTCTTTATAATAAATCCCATATTATCTATATATCTCTCTATGTAAAACTATATAAAACTCTGATTAGTTTACTGTACATATAACCCCAGAATGTTTTGATGTATACATAGCCAAACCTGCAAACATGCTGCTGCCTAGAATGGTCTTGAAGTGATTAATCAAGAGATTAACCTTATTTTTAAAATATATTTATACATAAAACCTTATTAATTATTCCTATCACAAAATAATTCTGCAAGCTGGAATCATGAAAATAGCATGTGGGACATATTTTAGAGTAAATCCCTCTTCATGAAAAAATATCTGTAAAAGTAATAAATATTCTCTGCACTAAACTGAGGTGCACAGTAGACAGAAATATAAGTTAAAATCTTGTACAGCAATGTTGGCTTTGGGACTCAGTTCAGCACAGAGTTTAATTGTATGCAGGTACTTAGATCCTAATGCACCAGAGCACTAATGCACATATTTAATTGCCACAATGAATAAAGACCTAAATAGGAATGGGATTACACATTTTTAGCATTCTTAGTAGTTCTTCATGTTCAGCAGATGTTTAATGCTTAATGTTTTACTGAGCTGGATCTAGGCTAAATTTATTGCAGAAAGATTTTAAATTTCTTCAGGAAATTTCAAGCACTTTCCTGAGAAAGGTCAGAGGTTTTTAGCTTTTGAAAACATTGTGTAAATCCTGGAGATCCTCTGGCTATGGCTGGAGAGCAAACTTCCACTGATTTTTGATGATGCTTTTGAGGCCAACCTGCATTGTGGCACACAGTATCACTGCCATCTGATCACCTCCTCAGTGACTTATCAGAATGAATTAAGTGTCCAGGGAGTGCGTACCAACATCACAAACTTCCAACTTCTTCTTCCAGGACCAAATTCCATGAATGACCTCAGTCAGTGAACGGGCACTGGAGGACAGACTACCCACTTACATCAAAAGATTAGCTTTCAGCAGCCTGAAAAATACACTTTGCTAAGGCAGGGCAGAATAATTAGCATTGCTATTGTGCTGTACATGTTCAGGAGGAAAAAAGTGAGCAAGCAATGCTGGTGCAGAAATCAATAGACCACACACATCATGGTTACTGTATGCAGTTCTGGTCAGTCTTTTCCAAAAGGGATATAGAGGAATTAGAGAAAGTAGAGAGAAGGATGAAGTGGGTGATCAGAAGCACAGGACCTCTTACATGAAGAAGGACTAAAAAGACAAAGACTCTTCTGTTCTGCTACAGCGGTAAGAGACATGATGGAGGCAATTTATGCCTGAGGGCTATATAACCACAGATGGCATAGGGAAGGTGGACAGGGAGCAAATTTTGTCCTTTTACCACAAGAGTTAGGAGGCACCCCATGAAATAAAAAGGCAACAGATTTGAAAACCAACACAGAGAAGAAGCTGGTTTCATACTGTGCATAATTAAAGCTGTGCAACTCATTGCCATAAATGGCTCAAAGCAATTGAATAAGGGATTAGAAAAGTTCCCCAGGGGAGAGTCTATCGGTAGCCTACTAAACTGAATTGCAAACACAACCTCCAGCTTGGGAAGCCTTGCAATAGCTGGCTGGTGGAGACTGAAAAGGTGTGCCAGGACAAGGGTGACACTGTGCTAGCCTTTTTTTGCATACTCTTCCTAGGTGTCTGCTTCTGGCCACTGTGGAAGACTAGGTCTTGAACTAGATAAACCTTTGGTCTGATACAGTATTTTGGGGAGGGGGTGGGAGTTCTGTTCTTATGCACCTCTTAGGTGAAAAGGGATCCCACCTCCACTCCCCCATTGAGGGACCCTGGGTCTGCTGCCCCAAGAAATGGCAAGAGGTGGGGTTAATCCCCATGATCTCCTCTCCTTTAATAAAGCTACTCTTAAACAAAGCACTGGTTCCTCAGGAATCTCCCCACAGGAAAAAAACACTATTGTATGCTCTGTGGCTTCATTGTCTTGTCTTAAGATGGAGGAAAAAGGCAAGGCGTGCCAACTTATTGCCAGTTTGATGGAAAAACTGAGTTCACACAGACCAACTAAACAGAGCAACTAAATTAGCATGTTGCAGTCACTAACTATGGTGCCTTGGAGGAGGAAGCTGATATCACTGACAGAAGGTCCAAGTGTCAACCCATAGGAGACACAACAGGTCTTCTGCATACCTTTCTGCACACAGTCACGTCTCAGAAGGACATTATCATTGTAGATGCTTTCTACTATCCTCTTTTTTCTCAGAAAAGCCACCATCTGTCAGTGTTTTTTTTCGTAGCCTCAAAAACACAGGATTTTTGTGTGTATTGAGGAGCATTTTATTAAAGTTGCAGCAGCAGCAATAGCAACCCAACTATTTGGGCTGGTGCAACCAAGAAACACAAATTTGAAATAGGAAAGCATATTGTGAAATCAGGAGCTAAACTCTTGCCCAGGTAACAATGTGCTAATTTTGGAGGAGAGAGATATGGCTTCAAGTTTTAAGTCAAGGGAGATTTGGGGAGGGGGAGTGTGATGGTGGGAATGACTTACTGGTGCATTGATTTATCTGTGAAGTGCACTAACATCTGATCTGAAGTCCCCATTCCAGCTTGGTTTCCTGCTCTTGCAGCTGCTTCATTACCCTCTTCCCTCATTGAAGAGATGGGTATTTTGTGCTCTGCTGAACTGCTAAAGGACAAGACACGAGTCATCATGACTGAGCAGATTTTGCCTCTTATTCCCATTGCTCAGCTTTGCTCCAAAGGAGTGTCACGCCAAGAGCTGTTGACATTAAATCTGAACACATTTTGCTGACCGTTGCAGAGTGCATGGGTAGCTGAAGCAGGCTCATAACTGCAGATTTCAAGAACAAGCTTAAGGGAAACTCTCCTTTGATCAAGAAGGATAACTGCATACTCTGCATCCGATTCAAGCACATCACAGGTGATTTACTCAGGCAGCACCAAGGGGCCACATTTTCAAGTGCATGGCACCTAGGGTCAGGATGAGACTTTACTCAAGGAGTTCAGCTCCCAGAGAGGCATCCAAACAAGTAATGCTCATGCTTTCAGCAGCGCAGGCTTTCACAGGAACTGAGCAGGAGGGGAGCCTGCACCCCTGGCATTTTGCCCCCTGAAAGGGCAAGCCAGGGCCAGAGAAAATTCTCCTGTTTGTTCAAAGGCCTGGGATCAGGTCTGATGAATATGCCTAGAAGGGACCAGATGTCTTGAATCTCTAGCCATGTCTGTGCAAGCTGTGCTGGTCAGAAACTTCTGTCCTTGTCTAAACCATGTTTGATGGCAGTGCAGAGTGAAAGAGGTGTCTCCAACACACCTTTTACTGTCATGCTTCTTACCCCAACTGCTGGCATCACCATCTTTTCCCTGAGATCAACGCATGTGTAGTCCTCCCTGTGCTGCCATGAGAAAAAGCCATTTAAATCCTCTGAAGACTGAATGAATAATAGCTCAGGAGCTCACTGAAAAGCTAGCAGTTGTTCTTTGGCAATTACATTAACAGGGCTTGGTAACAGAAAAAGAAAGATGATGAAACATATTCTGATTAATTGCTCTGTCTCTATCTGTGAGGGCAACAACAAAACCTTTCCATGCTCTGGGGCTTGTGCTCCTCAGGCTGTGACATTCTCAGACGATGCCACTTGCAATAGGGGAGAAGGGCCTTAACTTTGCCGGTGGGCCTGGAGGGAAAACCGTGTTTCAAGAAGTGTTACAGCAGGCATCGAGTCTTGAGGAATGCACGGTAAGGCTCTCAAGCTCACAACACTGTATTTAACAGCCTGCATTATTTCCAAGCTTCACCTTTCATTTTAAAAGGAGATATTTTCTGTCCAAATGATATTGCTGAAGAGAGGCATAACACATGAGAGAATGCTGTAGTGGTCTTGTCCCTCTGGGCTAAAATAAAATGCAAAAGGCTTAGAAACCAACAAACAAATGGGAAAGAGGAACCTTCCTCTTCCATTTCAAATAAGCAAGCACCAGCAGTGCCATGAAAAACCAGCAATTGGAGGGTCAGCAGGAGAGAAAGAGGAAACCCTTCCTACCCAGAGATCGGAGGGTGATACAGAAATAGGTCAGAGCTTACTGGTATCCCTCCATGGACACACGGCATGTTATCAAGCAGAAAGGCACTGCAGGGCTGTGGGGGCTGGCATGATCATGGGGCTCTGGGAGAGCTTGCCATAAGCTATCAAGTGGGAACGGGGAGGGACCACACAGCAGCTCCTGGCTCTAAATCTGTTTTCAGGGGATGTAGAATCTGTCTGCCTGAGTCAGGCACAAGCAGCGCAGCTCCCAGGAGGAGCAAACAGAGAGCAAAACTTGCTAGAGGCAGGATTTTGAAGCAGCCAGGCTGCGATTTTAACAGTGCTTTCTGTTCAACTAAGTGAACCCACCTCCATCACAGCCCTGGATGGCTACATCTGTAAGTATGGCGTGAGAAGGGGAAGGTCACTGAAATGGCTGCTGTGCTGCATAGCGATGTTGGTACCAGAGGTGCCAGGACTGCACTGGGACTTCATCTCTCCCTGCGTGGCTGTGGTCACATCCCTCCTCTGCTGACTTGCCATGTGGCCATGGGCAAGCTCCCTGGCTTCCCTGGGCCCCCAAGAGCTACCCAGCTGAGCTGAGCATGCCCCCTGCCACCAGCAGATGTGACTTAGTGGGTTATCACGATAAAGGTCTTCAGGCAGAAAGCCCTATCTGCTGCCTTTAGGCTTTGGGTCCCTAAGGCAAGGGATTGAAATCCCAGAAGAGCAAGTATCTGTGTTCTGCAGGACTGCTTTTATGGCTGATGATAGCAGTCACTGGATCTGTAAGGCATTGGCTTAGCATGAAGTACAGAGACCCACTCCAGTCCAACACAGGCTTGTACATAGCAGTATTTCTCAGGTCAGGGAGGCCTTAAAGTTTCTCTTCAAAGCACATATTCACTTAACAAAAGCACCGCCAACACAGCTCCCCCCCCCCCCCCCCCCCCCCGCCCCAGCACACTTTAAAAGGAATACACAAAGGCAATACACACCTTCCTGTTGTTTATTCTTTTCAGGCAGGACGAACATACACCCTGTACCTTGTAGCACCTAATTTGCTCACGCTCCATGTGTAACACTATGATGAACACAGGGGCATCCCAGCCTTACTTTGAACTCTTCATTCTCCTGTAGAGCTACAAGTGACAGCAGAATTCACACAGCCACAAGTGATGCAGGAGGGGATATTCCTTATGTGACCACACCACCACGAGGAGCTTTTGCTTGTTTGGGTTTTATAAGGTCCATAAAAGCATAAAAAGCAAAGCTGTGTGTAAGTATGCCCAGATAAAACCTGCTTTTTTTGCCCTCAAAGGCCGTGGAAGTGGGAGGCAGGCAGTGGTTCCTCCAAACTTCTTTCCTCCCATGTTTATAGACACCTTGAGCTCTTCAGTGGCTGATGCAACACCTGATCTGACTCCATACAGTTTCTCTTCACCATCTGTATCATTCCCTCCCAGATCATGGCCAGAAGGGCTGGACTTCCCTTTGCCAGCAAATGGGCTCCTGGGCAAAGCAGACTCGCAGCTGGAAGGATAATTTTACCCACCTGTTCCTCTGTCCTTCAGACTGGGCATAGGGGCATCCCTGTCAGTCCCTTACTGGTGCATCCTTCCCTGGCTCAGCTGCATGCATCCAGGTTCTTGTCCTTACAATGCTTCAAACCCACTTCCCTCGAGGACGGTAAATGCTCCTCTTCTCTTGTGGCAATGTTAAAGGTGGGCGCTCCATATCCAAGATGTCTTTTAAGAACTGCCAAATGGCCTGCTAAAGTCTGACCAGCCCTGTTCACTAGTGTCTTGTCCTGATGACACGAGAAGCTTTAATTTTGCCTGGTGTTACCTGGCACCTGTGGCCCCATCATTGATCCTAGCACTGCCCTGTCACTTGGTAGTGACCAGGGTGGCTGCTCTCGTATCATCAGAATGTGCTACCCAGGCCATAAAAGGGGTAGGTAATTCCCCATTTGGGGAGGGGGGGAATCTCAATCACCCCCACTTTCTCCATCCACTAAAATCACTAGCTGGATTTCATAAAGAGCGCACGCCTGATGTTTTTGTGCCTGTGTGTCACCCGGCAGTGCTGTTCAAAGGAGCCAGGTGGGGTGATGCCTGAGCTGAGAGTAAGGGGGCTACAGCGATGTGGGTGGCGGGCAGGCCCGGCAAGGATGCCCGGGCAGAGGCTGCTCCGCTCCACTGTGCTCCATCCAGGCTTCGGGCATCTCTCCTTTTTATGAGCTCCACATTCCTGTCTAGCCGGGCTGTTGTTGACCGCACACTTTACTTTGTTTTAGTTTTTTATCCTCTTGCCAGCACACACAGCTCAGGCAAAACACTTGAACGTTTTGCCTTTAAGTATTTACTTCCTCAGAAGCAGCCAGCCTGGCACCCAGTCAGATTCCCCAAATAATCCAGTAACAATTTAAGTAAACTGCCTGCAGGTGCTGCCCAGCTGCTTCCTTGTGAAAAAGCCTTGAACTCTACATTGGCCCCTTAAAGCCAGGGAGGGATGGTGTAAGACTTGCTTTTTTTGCCTGCCCTTACAACCTGATGCTCTGCTCCTGCTCTGGGGCTGGGACAGGGCTGCCTAACCCTCCTCCTCCTCCTCTGACTGCCTGCTGCCACTGCATTTTTTCCACTTGCACTCTGAGATCATCTCTAGCATTACTGCCTCTAAGATATTTTGCCATCTCCCCCTGCCACAGACAATGGAAGAGGAAAATGAAGCAATTCACAGTGATTCCCTCCGGAAACCGCCCTAAGCAGAGGAAGGGGCCACAGGCACAGGGGCCTGCGACAGAAACCTTGGAAGTCCTGTCCCCATCCATACCAAGGGGCCTGAAAAGAGTGGGGATTTCATTCCCTGAGCAAAAGCCAGATGACCAGACTTGATGTAGCTCACAGGGGACAGAGTTTAGCCCCAGGTCTGTGCTGTCTGTGACATATTCAGGGATACGGCTGTATGGTGCTGTGGACCTACACTTTCTTTAACCTACCTGGGCTTCGGCAGGGCGGTGTGCTGGCACTGGCTCAGGCTCTGTGCAGCTGTACCAGCCTGACCTCTTCCTGGGCTTTGGCTCATGTAACCCAGCACCATCCTGCTAGGTCTGGCAGTGCAAATTAAATCCAGGTTAAAAGAGAGCTGTAAACTGCTGCAAACCTGCATTCGGCTACAGCTGAGCTGTAAACCTGCTCCTGCTGATGTTCATGGTAGGGAGTCAGGCCAAGGGAATAGTTTTGAGAGGTCAATCTCCAAATCCAGCACTTAAAAAGAGCTTTTCTACATGAAATTTTACACATGCCTGTTTGTGTGTGCCTGGACGCTATTGAAATAATGCTAACCAGTTGTATTTCTACATGCAAATAATTGATAGACATGTTTTCTGTGCCTGTGCACATACACACATGCAGTCACTGTGGAGGAGGAGCATTACATTACGCTGCCTGCAGTAAACATAAGAAGTAGATTTGATAATGACCCCAAATATGGACCCAAAAGTTCCTTCTTCTGCTACCAATTGATCTAATGGATTTCATATTTGTAACCAGGCAGTGGTTTGTATTGTAAGTTTCTTTTTGTTTGCTGCTTTAGAAAAAATACAAACGACTAGAACATAACACATTCCATATTTGCAGATGTATTTGCCATGAACTACCGCCCCCTCACCGCCCCCCCAAGCAATCGCCAATAGTGGATTACTAATATTTTGGAGCAGTTGCACTTTAATTTATGATGGCACACTGGGGCAGAAATACTCAGTCACTATGCACACAAATACAATGATATATATGCATATTAATCTATTTTAACAGCAACGTGATATTCTAGATCCTCAATCAAATGCACAGTGCTGTCAGAGAGGAAAACATAATTTGTTTTTATTTAGGTGGGGGAAAAAAGATTTGGGGGAAAACCGAGACAACAGATTAGTGTCTGATGTGGGAATAGATCTGTCATCTCACTCTACACATCTAGCTGCTGTGCAGTCCTCTCCCTCTTTGGAGGAGCATCCTTGCCTTTCTCAGTAATGCTTCACTTCAACTCTGTTGGTCCATCCACACTCTCCACCCTGCACATTGCTGTCCCTACTACTCCTTGTTCCCTTCCCTCTTTGGTCCCACCCAAGTTTCAAGCACTCTGCCACCCTTCCCACTTGAGGGAGAAATTTGTGTGAATCCCTCAGTCTTTTTTTTTGAGACTACCAGGCACAGTGGGGAAGCTAATAACAGCCTTCTGTGCCGCAGTTGTTTTGGCCACTTCAAAAAAACAAAAAAAGAGGGGAAAAAAAATAATTAGATGCTCTACAGCTCTCAAACTGGCACCTTTCAGGGGTGCTAAATGGTCTTAATAAGTAAATAAAATGCAGGCTATTTATCAGAGAAAACAGAATGGCACCTTTGCAGCTGTTCCTGTCTCTTGAGGAAAAAGATCTAATTAGGTAGAATTTTTTTTTTTTTTAATTAAAAAAGCACTTAATTTGGAACCACTCCATTCTGCTGAGTAAGCATGTGTCTAGGCAAACTTTAAAATACATTTTCTGTACCAGATAGAAGAAAACCTCAGAAGGACCCTCCCTGGTTTATTGGATGGGTGTGTATTAGGACAGGTTTAAAAACATTTTAGTGTACCTGATGGACCGTGACCTTTTAGTATCAGTTAAATCCAGATTTATTTTTTTAAGAGGTATGCTATTGAAAGGCACTGGCAGCCAAGTTAGAGAAGTCTGCCATAGTATTTTCACAGGATCATTCCAAGGTATTCTGTTGCTCATGCCAAGCAATAAAACCTTTCTTTTTGTATGCATTTCTGGACACTGCTGTGCTCTCAGCAGAGGCAAATTATCTTCAAAAGGTACTATTTCATAGAGAAAACTATGTTTTAAACAAGGAAGTTTCAGTTTTCTGTGTCAAGATAATGAAACAAAAAAAGAGGACGGATTTACATGTGTTGTACATATAAAATGAGAGAACAGGCGTGTACTCAAATATTGTTTTAATTATTTTTCACTTGTAGTCCTCCATATGTTTGCACTGCAGTCAGTGAACAATAGAAGAGCTCTCCTGTGGTTAATTTTACACCTGTAAAGTCCCCTGGATACAAACTAAGATTGCGTAGCCAAGTGGATAAAATATCTGGCTTATCTTTCCAATGAGTTCATATGCTCCAGGGGGCTAGAGAAGATGGGGAGAATATGAGGAATTCTATTACTTTGAGTCTTTAGCAGATTTTCATTACTTTCACCCTTTCTATCTCCCAACACCCAAGGAAAGAAACTCCGACAGCTTCAGGTCTTCAATGCAAACACTGGACAAGAACCACTGCGGTGTCTCTGCTACATGCAGGCAACAGGGGAGGAATCCGGGGCTTCCCGTGTGGGTTCCCCCGTGCTCCACGCTCTGCGTGCAGGAGCAAGCGGGTGTGCACGAGCAATGCCCCAGCACGTGAGCCCGCTCCCAGCACAGCCTGGCCGAGGCACTCGCCGCCCTGGCTGCACGGCGCCAGGGAAAGCTGCACCTTGGGCACCCTTAAAATTTTCCTTCGGCCCTGCCTGTCCGTTTCCTACCGCTTCCAACGACCTACCAACTATCGTCACCACAAAATCGGTCGAGACGCTCTAGCGCTTTTTCCCGACCAGCACACTGGCCGAAGACTCCCGGGTTTCCAGGCCAAGCCTTGCGGCAAACTCCAGCGTGGCCGCGGGCAGGGCAGAGCGCCTGTGCCCCAGCTGCCCCCCGCTCCCGGGGCAGCAGTGCTGCCTGGTGCCCGCTCCCGACCCGCTCGGGCTGCCAGCGCTGCCTGGCGAGAGCCGGCTCTTCCGCGCGTCCCCCACCTCCTATGGCAGGCTCAGACCTCCGCTGTAGTCATTACACATTACCGTAATAGAAATTAATAGAAATAATTAGTGCCTCGCAATCGTGCAGATTTAATATGCCTGGGAGTCTGACACTAATATATCGATAGCATAGTTTACAGTACATCATTGGTATTCTTTGGGAGCCGTGACCTATATTCTGATATAAAGGATCCTCAAGGTTCCTTTGCAAATAAAAGTAAATGTTAATTAAAGCACTTTTCTTCGAAAGGCTTTCTTTAAAATTACTTACAATTCCAATATTTGTTTTATGGTGCGCACAGATAGGAGGATTCACAGTCTCACAGGAAATGTCAGATGAATGCAGGAAGGAAAAAGAAAAAAACGTGTAAGGAGATTAATTCCCTTCTACAGCACGTCAGAATACAGACTGGTGATAGGCTACAAGAAGGCTGAAGTGAGGAGGGTACCTATTACATACAGATGGCTGAAACACTATGTTTTTAACTGCAGAAAACGTTTGGATCAATTTTTCTTTTTAGTGAAAGGGATGGCTAGGACATACAAAAAAATGAAATGTAGTCTAACATTTGCATTGCTTTCAAGATAGAGGCTTGGAGGTGTATTCTTTTCCCTCTCATAAAATTTTCTCCTTAAAGAATATTCTCTTACATAGCTTATTTGAGGTTTTATCTTTCTACACAGTCCTTTACAATATATTTTCAGTTACATTCACAATGCACTTCAGAACGTGAGATCACATACAAAATGCAATGCCTTTTGCAGACATAAAAAACGTTCCTCTTTTTGCACAGAAGAATTCTTTTTTTTGTGTGCAGTTCTTCCAGCTAGAAGGCCTACTAGAGCTCAGCTAAAATATATGATCTCAGTGTAATATCCTAAGACATTCCAATCACCAACAAATGTTCTTGGTTTTATTGAAAACAAAACAAAAACCAAACCCACAGAGTCCCCAGGGAGTCAGACTCTGCTATTGTTCTTCCATTTCTGATGCAAGTCAGGAGATACCAGACAATACAAATTACTGAGTCACCACTCCCCAAGCTGTATTTACTTAAACAACAGCTCTCCCAGCTGACCTTTCCAAGTTAGCAGAAAGCATATAAAGACAAAAAAGTGCTCGGTGTTCAAAAAAACAAGTGCTTTTATGTAGCCAGGTATGCTGTGGAGCTGGGGAAGAAGGAAATCAGATGCCCGTCCCAGTGGGGAACCTCTTTAACTTGGAGCTCATTTGGACGGGTTTGTTCTGCAAGAAAGTGGGGACAGAGAAGGGTGGCTCATGGCTACAGGGTATAGGCAGAAAAGGGAGAGGCAGACTGAGGAGGCACTAGAAAAATAAAGGAAATACCTACATTCTAGCACACAGGATACTTAATCCTAAAATAAGGATAAGCAGGGCTTCACTAGTAAACAGGCACATAGGACTCAGAAATTGATTCAGGACAAGGTGTACAGCAGCAGTCTGCTCTTTCAGCACTTTTTCTTTAAATATCCTGGAACTTACCAGGATAAAGCAGAAGATAGATTACACTTTATAATATAAGCCTCCTGAGGGGATGCTGCTAAAAGGCTGTCAGCAGAAAGAAAAAAAAAGTGTTCAAAGTGTGCATGTAGGGTTAGGGACTCCACACTTCAACTCATCTGCAGCTGGAGATGAGAGGCATTTACATTTGTTCCCCTGGCTGAAGACCTAACATTCATTACAAAAGCTATTTCAAAATAGTTCTAGGTTAAAAATATTTATTCACACATAATCCGTATAAAATTAAAAATTTTATATAGCTACACTTCAAACAATCTTGCCTACCTCCAGTAAGATCTGCGAAGAGATTACTTTCAGTTTCATTTGGGTTAGAGTCAGGCCTTCAAATAAAGGCCAGAATTTGCTTAATTACAGTAGTGCTGATGGGCTCTCTGCTCAGAAATCCTTTTGCACAAAGCATTGTGTATAGAAACAAAAATAAAGTGATCCCTGGCCCAGGAAGCTTACTTGCCATGGTTTCAGCATCCCTCTACTTTGTGAATGAGTGGCTTTTGTTGATGATCACTGTCATTTTCCTGACATTTAACTGAATGGACTTTCTTTGGGGAAATTAAGACAGGCACGGGAAACACCTCCATAATCCAAAGTACTGAAGATTATGTTTCTGCATTTTACAAAGCAGTTAGGATTCCCTTGTTGCTATTATGACCATATTCTTAGATCCCTGTGACAGAGGGGAAGCTGGGGCTTTGGCTCACATTCCCTCAGCAGACATTTGTGGTAGCCTAAGGCATTGTCACTCTTGGGCTTTCTTTCTGCCTTCACAGAATTCAGCAGAAGAGCATTTGGGCAGCACCTCAGCCACTGCTGTTCAGAGTCCAGGGTACTCGTGCAAGCTCACATTCCTGTGTGGTGCAAGCTCCCATGCCAAACTATGAACTGGAGTGAGTAACTAACTTACATGATTGCGATGAGGTCAGTAAGCCCCGGGAGGAGAGTGGAATAGCTAAATTTGCAAAGCTTGTCTAACTGCCCACAACACCCATTTCCTACATTTGTTCCTTGTGATCATTTGATGAGTTATTACACTTCTTTTCTTTTCTTCTTTTTTTTTTTTTATTTGAATGAAGCTCTTATTCACTAACCTACATTCTGATCCTTCAACCATGTTTCCATATGTTAATCTTTCCTACCTTGAGGAGTCATAAATAGGATGGAAGTTACACACTCAGATGCTGTTTGCAGAATTGGGCAATAGGCTCAAGTATCAGTGTAATAAATTCAAAGCCAAGCAAAAGCTTGACTAGATTTGCTTCCAGACTAAGCAAGACTAGGTTTTGCACAGTTTCTGAGAAAAGGCTTTCTTAGGACAAGTGCATACTTAAAATGAAATTGAGAAAAGACACAAAAATACAAGAGTTTTCAATGCTTGGGGTGTGGGTTTTTTTAATCTTTTATAAAGAATATGCTGTCTCTGTTGTCTTGTCATAGGAAAGGTATCTTTTACTTTTGCTACAGTTACAAGAGGGAAAAAGAAATTCCGTTCAAAAATAAGATCTCCCTGTAAAAACATCTCACTGGCTACATGGAGGAAAGTAAAGATTTTTACAGATATTTGCTTTTGTTTATCTCTGCTTCCACTGAACACTGAAAGTGTAGCTCTATAGAACCACATCATTAAAAAAAGGGGGACAAAATGTGCTCAACTAGCACCTCCGTGAGATCACACAGCAGAAAAGTAATCCTCACTTATAATCCAAATACATGGAAGGATGGAAAGAATGTTTTATGGAAAACTATCTTACTGGAATTTAAGAAGAGTTCTGCAATGTGTGGAAAACAAATATGTTTTAATAGGTTGCTGCTTTAAATGACTGAATTTATTTCCAGGAAGGTCATGACCATGAAGTAGAAAACTAACTCTTCCTTCAGAGCAGTGGCAAAAGGGGAACAGAAAATAGTGACACTGAAATGTTATCTTTGATCTCTTAAAGGAAGTGGCAGAATGTTGTTGGGTTTTGTTGTTGTTGTTGTTTTGTGGTGCCTGGGGTTTTTGTTTGTTTTTCTTGTTTAGTTTTTGGGGTTTTTTTCTAAAGCTTTCTTAAAAAACACCTCTATTTTTCTCACTTTTCTCAGTTTGCAGTCAATAAATTATCTCTAAATACATTTAAACAAAACCAATCATATCAGTATTGCATTACTATCAATTACTCAATGTTTTCACCTTTCTCTGACAACTGGGGGGAAAAATGTGCCTACGTACTTCATTTTCATGTCCCAAGCACCCAACTGCTCTGTTCGTTCCTTTCCTATAGCTGTTAAAACAAGCGTAGTAGTATGTAACAGTCAAGAACTTAAAATACAATTATTATTTTTTTTCCACCCAGTGTCAACTTAAATAGCTTTCCCTTTCCTTCTGAAATTTCCTGCCTGTGCAACTGGTAAGGGAAAGGAATTATCTTGTGGATAAGAAAACTAAGCCAATCCCTTTCAGCATATTTGTTGCAAAATCTGAGTGAAGATTGATGCTCTGGACAATAAGAACCAAAGTAGGATGTAATACAAAAACTGCTCTCAAAATCCACCTTACTAGATCCATTGCTTGCAGACCCCTAAACTTTCTCCAGTGGTAAAGCAGACATCAGAAAGCAAACTGACAATGAAACAGGCCTGCCTTTCTCATCAGCTTTCATGGCTCACACAAGTGAGGCAAAACATGGACTGGGTAAAAGAAGCGAACAAGGTAAAACAATGTTGTATAGAGAAGTGGGTGTTTCACACAGCCAAGCAGATAGGGAGCTCGGTTGCCTGCAAGGGGTCTGCTCCAGATGATGTTATTCTGGGTCCTTTCACCAAGCCCTCAAACAGCCTTCAGAGTCAAAACCTTAGCAAGCACCTTGAATAAGATAACACTCTGGATTCCTACAGACACTTGGGATTTGTCTATATGCAGTTCAAAAGGTGTGACATTAGCAGTCATTAACTGGCATAAGATGAGTGTACATCTAACAAGCCAAGTTTGCAGCAACCTGAGCTTTAACTCCCTTGGTTTGAACTAACTAAAAGCATGGACTGCCTTCTGCATACTGAAAGGCACCAGTCAGCAAATATTGGACCTCTTATTCTGTATTAGTCCACACAATACCTAAACTAAGCAATTTAAGGCATTCAGTGGAAAAGACATGCACAGCATCCTATTAGCAGTATGGTTTCTCATCTTTGGTTAGCAACCTCTGCTCCCAAACAGATCTTGCAGATTTCACATCTGCTTAGGTCCCTTCCTTTTCTCAAGTCTTTTTGGCACTCACTCAGTACACTTTCACTGCCACGTCATTCTGAAGTCTTCCTGAAGCTAGAATGACAGTTTGTTTCAGTAAGTTTCACCTGTCCGAGTACTTTGGGATATAGCCACCTCCCACATCTGAAAATCCCCTCAGTTTGGGCTGGTTTGTTACTCTCTGTCATGTAACTGCAACATTTCCTATCTCAAACTAGGCACCCATGATATTTTTAAATGTCTTCTGGCCTACAATATTGTTATACCGCCTTCTGAAACCTGACATTAAAAGCAGAAAGATGCCCTTCCGGACAACCTGTGGTCCCTTTGCACAGTTCTGGAAATTTCCCAAGCCTCATGCACTTGCCTGCCTGGAGTTCTCTTCCTCGATGGGGCTTACAAAGCAGACGCCACCCTTGGAAAGTTCATGCTAGCAGATTAAATGCCAAAGAACCTGCTAAGGCTGTGAGAGAAGAGGATGCTGATCCTGGTGTTCCATCACCCCCGCGTTTTATTACTCACAAAAAACTGTATGTGAACAGTTGTCCCATGTGTTAAAGATTTACAGATGAAGATAAAAGTAACGAAAACAAAAATAGCATCTCACTGAACAAACAAATCCAAACTCGAATTAGATAATTTTAAAATGGAAAGACAGCTTAAAAGGATAAAGCTCAGCTAAAAGTGAAACTTCAATTGTTCAGTGTGAGCACCAAATCGAAGTCTCAGAACTGCATCACTCTGTCAGAATATTTAATACTTCTTTCAGTCAGGGAGGTTTTTGGTTTCTCAGAAAAACTTCTGACCCTCAGTAGGTGATGCAATAGCCCTTCACTTTACCCAGGAGTAAAAGCCCTGTTTCCAGTGCAGAAGTGAATTTCATGGAGTAGTATAATCAATGACACCTCACCACTTAAGGGGTGTGGGGGAGGGAATCTACACTGAACTTGTAAGTTAAATACTTACATAAGCTCATAGTTAGGATGGCTTTTAAAGTCAACAGTTCCCATCTCACTTCATCCACAGGTATCATACCATATACTGAACAAAAGAAATCAGTGATTGTGCAAGAGAACTACAAAATTATCACATTGCCACATCTATAAAAAAAAACCAGAAATAAAGAACTGCACAAATATTTAGCCCTTTCTACATCACATTCTAAAATCCTATGAGCACCTCCATCAAACAATCTGAACAAACACTTGAAGAAGACAGAAAATAATGATGTTTGATATTGTTCTAAGGGATGAGTTCTGGCTATTAAAGCTGAACATGTCCGTGAGATGGGTTATTTACCTACATGCCGTGAAACCTGCAAAACTTTCGACCAGAGCCCTGAGGGGCACCGAGAGGCCTCCGCTGCCCTGAGCAGCGTGCCCCCGTCCCGCTGGGCCACCCCTGAGCATGGCCCCGGGACCTCCCTGCAAGCGCAGCCCCGTCCTCGTCCCTGCAGGGCTACGGCGCAGGCTGGCTGTGCCCAGCCCTGCCCCCGGCAGCCTCCCTTACTGGGCAGGGGGACCGGGGCATTCCAGTCACAGTCACGTCCCCCGTCCCGCTTGGCCCCGTCTCCTGCAGGGACCTCACACCCATGCTGCAACGCTGTCTCTGCTGCTGCCGACAGGACTCCGGAGCTGACTTGTTACCCTGTCTCCTCTGGGACTGTCGGTGGTCCCTGCCAGTCACCGCCCCGGCCCTGACCAGGGCAGCCTGTCGGAAAGGGCACGGTGCTGCCCGTGCTGCGGGTGCCCTCAGCCCCGGCTTGCTCTCCCTTGCTGGGGGAGCGCCGCTCAAGCTGCTCCCTGACGTTAAGTGCAATGAACTCCTATACTCATGCGTTAGACAACAGCGTGCAGGGATCCATCTCACAAATGCGTAAAAGTCATCCATGCTATGACAGACAGGTAAGGAAGAACGGAAGTATTCCATGAAGGCTTATCTCCCAGCTCCTACAGACAACCCTTTAAGGGACTGCCAGACTCAGGGAGACCAGTGAATGCTTGCTCTGTTATTTCTCTCGCTCACGTATCAACCTATCTTCCCCAGCAGTGTGGGAGCCAGAGCTAAGAAATCTGCTGGAAAAGTTTCTAGCAGCGTATCTAATTTGAAGCAACACTGCCCAAGAGCAGAGGAAGATCTGATACAGAGAGCTTATCAGTCACCCAGTAGCTACTGCAAGAATCTAAACTTTAAAAAACAACAACGACCCCCAAACAAACAAACAAACAAAAAAACCCCAACAAACCCCTCACCCTCTTCATATTGTAGAAGGAAGGGAAAGGCACTCCCTTGCAATTTTTTCCAACTACGATGGAAGTGCTGTGTTGGAAACAGAATCATTGAGGTGTTGCTCTTGCAGAAAGATTTATTTACAGGAACAAGGATCTGACAACTCATATGGCAAGACCCAGTACTGCAGGTCTGATGTACACAAAACCGCTGCTGAAATCCACAAGAGTTGCAAGTGAGAACTGGAGGTCGGGATGGAATTTTGCCATCGTGTTTATTGCCGTATCACTGCCAAAGTCTAGTGTCAATCCTAAGATGAAAATTAATACTAAAGTATTTTAATACTTGTGTAATATATATAAAAAAGATATTTTCTTTTTGCCTATCATAGTTATACATGTAATTGTTAATATATCATATGAAAATACTGTATGCACCACCATTCACAAGACTACAATAGATGCATCAAGAAAGCATAACATTTTACATGTTATCAGGAAACGTGTACCAGATCCTGGACATGAAGAGCACTAGATTAGAGGGCTGTCAAGTCTGATGCCAGAAGTACCAGGTGAACTATGAAATATCATCTCAAATCCGAAGACATCAGTCATGCATGAATAAAGTGGCCTAGCTCTACTGTACAGGGGAAGGACTCGTATTGCATTAGGGACAAGTTATTAGGACTACAAAGATGAAGGACAGGTGGCAAATTCTCAGTGTTTCAAATTAACAGATTACCTTCCAGCCCTGTTTTATTCCTTGAATAAGGACTAATACAGAAACTGATTCCAGTGCATGAAGAAGTCCTAGTCTCCTAAAAATACACCAGTTTAAAGGAGTTTCTTAAAAATTTTACTCAACCCCTACCCTTTTGTGGACATCTCTGTTTCTGATAGCTCACAGAAAGCTGTAACTGACAAGTAAAGCCCCCCAAAATTTGCTTTGGTTTACTGAATCAGTTAAGGCTGTCTAAATCTGGAAATCAACTCACCTCAATCAGAAGATCTCCTCAAAGCCCTGGTTCTTGAAAGGAGATCAAAAAAACATTTTCAGATTAAACGAGATCAAAAGAATCTTTTCAGATTAAAATGTACCAGAACTGTAGATCCATGGTGCAAGAAATATCTAAGACATGGATATGTAATCAAGGAGCTATATGCTAGTTTTATTTGTAAAATACTTTATTCCTGACAGCAAAATACTGTAATTTTATTTTATAAAAGTTAGCAAAAGTTGATACATTTGAAACAGAAACAAGAAAACTATTTCTACTTTTGTTCAATTATTCAATTATCTTTTCCATATGGAAGCTATCAGTATGTACCACATCAGCAGGTTTGGCCCAACACAGATGGCCAGATTGCTGCAGCTCATCCTGCTGGTGCGCACGTTGTGGCCGATATGCTGGAGGAGGGACAGCAGCCCCTTGAGGAGGAGGAGTTTTGCTGCAGGCAACTTGTTGGCCACCCTGAGGGAACAGGAACACAACGTTAAAAAAGCAGATGTTGCTGCAGCCGTCCCTGAAGCTTGCACAAGGCAGGTGGGAGCCAGTGGCTGTGTTGCGCAGCTTCGCAGGTGCTGTTAGCCTGCCGTCAGTTCTCCTGCGCTTGAGGAGAGAAGCACAGCATTGCTTCCCAGCTCCTGATTTCACCCCAGCCCAGGCAAGGGAAGGCTCCCTGTCCATGCCCTTTCCCCCAAAATCCAACCCCACCCCAGCAAGAGCAGGCTGCCAGAAAACACGGCTTTTTAAGGAGCCTGTCCCTTTGCAGACAAGTCCCAGGCCTCTACCAGTCGCTGCTCAAAAGGCAGGCTGCTGGCACACTTACGCTGTCAGCTCTTCCACCTTTGCCTGCTTGTTTGGCTTCTCCGTGGCAGAGCACTGCCCCAGACCTGGCTTCTTGCCTCCCCAAGGGGGCTGGCACCAAAAGGGTGTGCTGGGGGTGAAGAGCCAAATCCCCTGTCCCCAGAGCTCCACGGTTCCTCTCCTGGGGACACCGCCTCTCCGAGAAGGCGCAGGGCTGGGGACCCCTTCTCCAGGCTGGCTTACCTGGATGGGCTGGGGCAGCTTGCCTCCTCCCCGCAGAGGGCTGCCAGGAGCTGTCCAAAGAGCACCCCGCGGCAGCCAGAGCCTGCCTGCTCTGGCGCCTGGGCAGCGGCTGGGGTCCTCTGCAGAGCAAAGGGCCAGAGGAGCCGCCTCCTCCTCGTGCTGCTGCTCCCTCCTGCTGCAAAGGAAAACGGAGCAAGAGCCTGTCAATGGAGACCACCAGGTCAGCGCTCCCGGAGCCTGCCCTGCCTGCAGCACAGTGGTGACACTCAGGGGACAAGTGAGCAGGGGTCCTGCCGACTCCAGCCAAGGAGCAAGGACCCATCTCCCCAGCTCTGAGGATGGAGCAGGGGCAGGCAGCTCCTCGACCGCTTGGCAATGTCCCCTATGCCCCTGTCTGCAAGGGAGAGACAGCAGGTGGGAATGAAGGGACCCCAAGGGCTCAGCTCTCTCCTGCTGCAGAGTGATGGGAACTGACTTGCTCGGGGTGAAGGGCAGCCACAGCAGCATCCCATCTTCTTCAGAAGTGCTGGCTGCAGGAGGAAAGAAGGCCCTCCCTGCCTTTCTTTCCTAAACTCAACTGCCAAGAGCCAATGTCCCCCCCCATTGCCAGAAGGGACTGGCGGAGGCCCTTGCTTGGGATTAGCCTGCAAGAACCAGGCTTTGCTCAGAGAGCAGCCCTGCAGCAGAACGGGCCATCTGCAAGCTGCCACCCGGCACCAGCAGCCTGAGTGCAGCAGAGCTGGGACCCTCTGCCCTGCTGGACTCTCTGCCCTACTCTGCAGGTTTCCTCCCAGTGCTGCCAGGAAGGATGTGCCGGCGTTCCTGGTGGCTCCCCAACCCTCTCTGCTCCCCGAGTGGCACCACGGGACCCTCCCACTGAAGGTCATCCCACTTGCCAGAGATCCCTGGCACACCGGCACAGCGAGAGGCAGGTAAATAGCAGCCATTCTCACCTTTGCCTGGCCCTCAATCAGGTCTCCAGGCTCCTGGCACTTAATGTCCTCCATTGGGCAAGAGAGGAGTGGAAGAAGGTGAGAAGCAATGCCTCTGCTGCTCAGCTGGAGGACCAATGCTCAGGGGACAGAGCCAAGACGAGAGTGACACTTATGGCGTGGCAGCAGCTCAGCTCCTTCTCCAGGAGTTTGGTGGAGGGCGGTCGTGTCACTCAGGCTCTCTTTGCTCCTTCTGCTTGCCTGGGCACAGGGAAGGGTCAGAAAAAGAGTGAGCCCCAAGCCACTGCTGCTCTTTCCAGCAAAAGGGATCCCAAGCCCACCCCTGTGTACAACCCTCGAGCCAAGCAGCGAGCAGAGTTCCGTGCAGAGCTCCTGCCTGCCAGACACTCAGCTCTGCTTCCCTGCCTGCCTCTCCCTTCTGCAAACAGAGGAAGAAGAGGCTTTCCATCCCTGCTCATCCCCCACCTGCTGCCTGCAGCCGCAGGGGCACGTCTCCCCAGCTGGGGAGCTGTGTTCCCCCGTACAGCCGTGCTTGGAGCATCGCCCTGGCTTACCCCAGCAGTGTGCTCACCCACAGCTCCTTCAGGGCCCAGGAGCTGCAGAAAGAGAGGAGAACCAGCGTCAGGCCCTGCTGCCCCCCAGCCCGCAGGCAGAGGTGGGCGCCTGCGCAGCCCTGCCCCGTGGGGCAGGAGGCAGGGGCACGAGGAAGCCCTGTGGGGCAGGACGGAGGCGCTGCCAGAGCCCTGTCTCCCTCTTTTCTTCCTTTTGGCCTTCCCTTCTGGTGACCAAAAGGTGACCAGGGGACGCAGGACATAGAAATGCCCCCCATTCTTCTCGTTCCAGCTGCCTGCATGCCCACCCCTCAGCCCCCACCCAGCCAACCCAGCCTCCCTCCCTCCCTCCCTGCCAGCATGCTGCCCGGTCCCTGCCCAGGCTCTGCACAGAGGGCAGAGGCCATTCCCAGGATGGCGTGGGCATGGCTGGGAACCTCTCCTGACCCTTGCCAGCCCTGACCGCAGCTGCCAGACCCCAGAGAGGACGGGGGCCAGCACCGCCCCGCACTGCCCAGCCCTGCCATGGAATGTGGCACCACGGCTCACTCGAAAGTGGCAAGGCAGGAGCCGGTGGGCCAGGCGAGGATGAAGGAGCTGCTGCCCTCACTGCTGCCACCCTCCTCCTCTTCTTCCTCCCCTGCCGCCTCTGTCCCACTGCTCAGCACCCACAGCTGGTCCAGGGCCAGGCGGAGCTGTGGGTGCACAGTGGTGCCACATCTGCAGAGGAGAGGCAGGCGGTGAGCTGGAGGTGGCCTCCTGGGGGTCTCCCGGTCAGAGCCCTGTCCCCCACCTGCCGTTGTGACAGACATTGGTGCATCCAGCACCAAGGTCCCGGGGCCTGGGGCTGGTGCCAGGGTGTCCCTGCCCTGGTCCCAGGGCCAGGGATGGGGGAAAGGCAGCTGGGGTCTGAGGGTCTGTCCTGGTTTCGGCTGGGATAGAGTTAATTTGCTTCTGAGTAGCTGGTACGGTGTGTTTTGGATTTAGTGTGAGAATACTGTTGATAACACACCGATGTTTTAGTTGTTGCTAAGTAGCGCTTATCCTAAGTTAAGGGTATTTCAGTTTCCCATGCTCTGCCAGCAAGCAGGTGCACAAGGAGCTGGGAGGGAGCATGGCCAGGACAGCTGACCCGAACTAGCCAAAGGGATATTCCATACCAGAGAACGTCATGCTCAGTATACAAACTGGGGGGAGTTGGCTGGGAAGGGCAGATTGCTGCTCGGGCATCGGTCAGCGCGTGGTGAGCAATTGCGTTGTGCATCACTTGTCTTTTCTTGGGTTGTTTTTGGTTGGGGTTTTGGGTTTTTTTTTTTTGTTTTGTTATATTCCTTTTCAGTAGTAGTAGTAGTAGTAGTAGTAGTAGTAGTAGTAGTAGTAGTAGTAGTAGTGGTGTTAGTATTACATTTTATTTTACTTTGGTCATTAAATCGTTCTTATCTCAACCCATGAGTTTTACTTTTTTTTTTGATTCTCCTCCCCATCCCACTGGGTGGGGGGGGAAGTGAGTGAGCAACTGCATTGTGCTTAGTTGCTGGCTGGGGTTAAACCACGACAGTCCTTTTTTGGTGCCCAATGTGGGGCCCAAAGGGTTGAGATAACAACAGATCTGACCAGAGCATGTTAAACCGAATTTGTTACAAGCATTCATTATATTAGTTTAAGAGTCGCTGATCACAATATCGATTTATTGGCTCTCAGAGTTGTGGTGCTCATTCTTAGAGTTGTGCTTTGTATCACCTCACTTGCCATATATAGTCCCTGTGCTGCTGCTTATCACCCATAAGGTGAGGTGGATTAAAGTTTTTGCTTTGCTGTACTATGTAACAATGGTTTATGGTACGAGAAAATTATCAGTCATGGGACTAATCCGGTGTCTGGACTCAGCATCGCTGTCACCCCCGTACTTCGGGAGGCATCTAGTGGGCATCATTAATAATTACACCTTTTAAATTTTCTCCTCGGGGAGCCAACCTGTGGAGGAGACATCTTCCCACATCTTCCCCTTCTCCTCCAGGCTAATTACAACAGTGTTTGAGAATTTTGCAAACTTTGAATGTCCTTGGGATGTTGAAACCAGCATGGTCCTATTTCTAGGAACCAGCATGTTCCTGAATATGGTTCAGGTCTCGTTTAGGGTTAAACAAATATTTAAAAATACCAGCCAGAGATCAACCTCCACAACAGGCACTGCAGCTACTCAAGCCCCTGCGACGGGTGATGCAGCTGAACCAGAGATTCAACCAGTGCCAGTATCAATTGGACCTAAACAGAAGAAGAAATATAAAAAATCATTTTGTGTAGTGAGGGATGAAGATGAACCAGGGTCATCATGTGAACAGGAGGAAGAGGCAGAACCAGAGAATCACCCGATCCCTATCCCCGAGTGAGCTGCAGGATATGTGAAAAGATTTCAGCCGTCATCCAGGCAAGCACATTATCACCTGGCTGCTCTGATGCTGGGATAACAGAGCCAGTAGCTTGGAATTAGACAGTAGGGAAGCCAAGCAGCTGGGATCCCTTTCTAGGGAAGGGGGTGTTGACAAAGCGATTGCAAAAAAGACACAATCCTTCAGCCTCTGGAGGCAGCTTCTGTCAGGCATGAGGGAAAGGTATACCTTCAAGGAAGGTGTTGTATGTCATCTAAGCAAGTGGACTACCATGGAGAGAGATATCCAGTACTTGAGGGAATTAGCCGTGGAGGAGATGGTTTGTTATGACCCAGACAATGTGCAGTTACCCACAGATCCAGATGAAGACCACCGCACACGACCCATGTGGTGGAAGTTTACACAGAATGCACCATCATCATATGCCAACTCATTGGCAGTAATGGACTGGAAAGACAAAGAGGGACCAACAGTGGATGAACTGGCTGGCCTACTCGGGCAATACAAGGAAAGTCTCTCTTCCTCCCTCGTCTTGGCTGTGGAGAAACTGCCAGACATACTAGCTGAGAAACTGTCCCGAGCATTTCAGCAATTTGAGGGTAAGTCCTGCCTCCCACCTGTACTGACAAATATCTCAGCTATTAGGAATAAGTGTCCCTCTGCTCAAGAGAGAGGAGATAGAAGGTACACGCCAGGGGGTACCCTGTGGTCTTACCTGCGTGAACATGGAGAGGATATGATGAAGTGGGTTGGAAAATCTACCTCGGTCCTAGATGCACAGGTACGTGAATTGCAAGGAAAAACAATCACAGATGAGGGTTCTTCCAGGAAAATTGCTGCTCCAGTCTCTGATGGGCAGTGTGAGCTGTGTACCAGACAGATTGGAAGGGCTGCTCTTATTCATGATCCTATGAGAAGGAACTCTAATCCATTTTTAGAAAAAGTGAATGGAGAATCCTATGACCAGGACTAGAGGGGCCCTGCCTCCAGCCAGGTGGAGGAGAGGGACAGACGGGTTTACTGGACTGTGTGGATCCAATGGCCTGGCACATCAGACCCACAGGAGCATAAGGCTCTAGGAGACACCGGTGCACAGTGTACCCTAATGCCATCAAGCTATAAAGGTGTAGGACCCATTTGTATTTCTGGGGTGACGGGGAATCCCAACAGTTAACTGTATTGGAGGCTGAAATAAGCCTAACTGGGAGTGAGTGGCAAAAACACCCCATTGTGACTGGCCCAGAGGCTCCATGCATCCTTGGCATAGACTATCTCGGGAGACGGTATTTTAAGGACCCAAAGGGGTATCAGTGGGCCTTTGGTATAGCTGCCCTGGAGGAGGAGGGAATTTAACAGCTGTCTATCCTGCCTGGTCTCTCTCAGGACGCTTCGACTGTGGAGTTGCTGAGGGTTGAAGAACAACAGGTGCCAATTGCTACCACGATGGTGCACCGGCAGCAATACCACACCAACCGAGACTCCCTGATTCCCATCTGTAAATTGATCCATTGACTGGAGAGCCAAGGAGCGATCAGCAAAACTTGCTCACCCTTTAATAGTCCCGTATGGCCAGTGCGAAAGTCTAATGGAGAGTGGAGGCTAACAGTAGACTATCGTGAGCTGAATGAAGTCATGCCACCACTGAGTACTGCCGTGCCGGACATGCTAGAACTTCAATACAAATTGGAGTCAAAGGCTGGCAAGTGGTACACCACACTTGATATTGCTAATGCGTTTTTCTCAATCCCTCTGGCAGCAGAGTGCCGGCCACAGTTTGCTTTTACTTGGAGGGGCATCCAGTACACCTGGAATTGACTGTCCCAGGGGTGAAAACACAGTCCCACCATTTGTCATGGACTAATCCAGACTGCACTGGAAAAGGGTGAAGCTGCAGAACACTTGCAGTACATTGATGATGTCATTGTATGGGGCAACACAGCAGAAGAAGTTTTTGAGAAAGGGAAGAAAATAATCCAAATCCTTCTCAAAGCTGGTTTTGCCATAAAACAAAGTAAGGTCAAGGGATCTGCACAGGAGATCCATTTTTTAGGAATAAAATGGCTAGATGGACATCATCGGATCCCAATGGATATGACCAACAAATTAGCAGCTATGCCTTCACTGCCTAATAAAAAAGAAACAGGCTTTCTTAGGTGTTGTGGGTTTTTGGAGAAAGGCCCTGCCTGGAGTCTGTGGTAGAAAGTACCAGGGGAGACCTGAGGCCAGTCCCTAGGGTTTTGGAGTCAGGGATATTGAGGATCCGCGGCCCACTATACTCCACATGAAAAAGAGATATTGGCAGCATATGAAGGAGTTCGGGCTGCTTCGGAAGTGGTTGGTACTGAAACACAGCTCCTCTTAGCACCCCGACTGCCAGTGCTGGGCTGGATGTTCAGAGGGAGGGTCTCCTCTACACATCATGCAACTGATGCCACGTGGAGTAAGTGGGTCATATTGATCACACAGCGAGCTCACACAGGAAATCCCAGTCGCCTAGGAATTTTGGAAGCGATCACGGACAGGCCGGAAGGCAAATATTTTGGAATATCACCAGAGGAGGAGGTGACGCATGCTGAAGAGGCTCCACTGTATAATAAACTGTCAGAAAATGAGAGGCGATATGCTCTGTTCACTGACGGGTCCTGTCACATTGTGGGAAAGCATCGGAGGCAGAAGGCTGCTGTATTGGGTCCTATAGGACAAGTTGCAGAAACTGCTGAAGGAGAAGGTGAGTCAGTTTGCAGAGGTGAAAGCCATCCAGCTAGCGTTAGACTTTGCTGAAAGAGAAAAGTGGCCAGTGCTCTGTCTCTATACTGACTCATGGATGGTGGCAAATGCCCTGTGGGGGTCGTTACAGCAACAGAAGCAGAGCAACTGGCAACGCAGAGGCAAACCCATCTGGGCTGCCGCACTATGGCAAGATATTGTGTCCCAGCTAGAGAATCTGGTCGTAAAAGTACGTCACGTAGGTGCTCATGTACGCGAGTCGGGCCATGGAAGAACAACAAGATTGAAGTGGTTCAGGTGGATTTGGAGTGGCAACATAAGGGTGAGCTATTTATGGCTCAGTGGGCCCATGACACCTCAGGCCATCAGGGAAGAGATGCAACATATAGATGGGCTTGTGATCAAGGGGTGGACTTGACTATGGATACTATTGCACAAGTTATCCATGAATGTGAAACGTGTGCTGCAATTAAACAAGCCAAGCGGTTAAAGCCCCTGTGGTATGGAGGGCGCTGGCTGAAATATAAAGATGAGGACGCCTGGCAGATTGACTATATCGCACTCCCACAAACCCACCAAAGCAATGGTGGAAGCAACCACTGGGTGGCTGGAAAGACATCCTGTGCCCATGTGACCACCCAGAACACTATCCTGGGCCTTGAAAAGCAGGTCTTGTGGCGACACAGCACCCTCAGAAAGAAGGAGTCAGACAACGGGACTCATTTCTGAAACAACCTCATAGACACCTGGGCCAAAGAGCATGGCATTGAGTGGGTGTGTCACATCCCCTGTCAAGCACCAGCCTCTGGGACAGTTGAACGGTACAATGGACTGTTAAAGACTAC
The DNA here is from genome assembly GCF_900496995.4 of Aquila chrysaetos chrysaetos. Taxonomy (NCBI): domain Eukaryota; kingdom Metazoa; phylum Chordata; class Aves; order Accipitriformes; family Accipitridae; genus Aquila; species Aquila chrysaetos. The sequence goes on from NC_044010.1 coordinate 47,766,152, forward strand.
ATTGAGAGCCATGGGGGGGGTGGAACCTTCAAACATTGGGATACATGTTTAGCAAAAGCCACCTGGTTAGTCAACACCAGAGGATCTGCCGATCGGAGTAGCCCTGCCCAATCAGAACTTTTAGGTACTGTAGAAGGGGATAAACTCCCTGTAGTGCACACAACATGTTAGGGAAGACAGTCTGGATTACTCCTGCCTCAGGCAAAGGCAAACCCATTCGTGGGATTGCTTTTGCTCAAGGACCTGGGTGCACTTGGTGGGTGATGCGAAAGGATGGGGAAGTCCAATGTGTGCCTCAAGGGGATTTGGTTTTAGGTGAGAATAGCCAATGATTTGAATTGTATGATGTTAATTGCTATATAACCCTGCCACTGTATGTTACCATTACTATGTTATATGCTATATCAATGGCATTACAGTAAGAATCACTTGGATTAAGCAAGAATGAACTTTGATAAAACTGAGTGAAGTGCAGTAGTGATGGGACCAGAACTGCCTTCAGCATGCAACAAACCAACATTGCACACCATCCTCCTGCTGCACCCAGTGTCACCCGCTCGCCACACCACACTGAAGCCTGATCCTGCTCTGCCAACTGAGCAGACTTCGCACCATCCCTCCTGCTCAGAAAGGCTGGTATGACAGATGGAGCCCAAAGTCATGCACTAAATGAACTCAACAGACATTTTATAGGGATGGCCTAAGATAGACTAAGGGAATGACATCTCTGTGTGTGTGTGTGTATCAAAGGACAGGAAAGGTGATGGTGATTGATTAGGATGCATTGGAAAGTATGGGACCTGAGAGTGACATAAATGGTATAGAATAAGGTGTGGGTACTGTCCTGGTTTCAGCTGGGATAGAGTTAATTTTCTTTCTAGTAGCTGGTATAGTGTTATGTTTTGGATTCAGTATGAGAAGAATGTTGATAACACACTGATGTTTTCAGTTGTTGCTGAGTAGTGTTTAGACTAAGTCAAGGATTTTTCAGCTTCTCATGCCCAGCCAGCAAGAAGGCTGGAGGGGCACAAGAAGTTGGGAGGCGACACAGCCAGGTGTCGTGGTTTAACCCCAGCCAGCAACTAAGCACCACGCAGCCGCTCACTCACTCCCCCCCCACCCAGTGGGATGGGGGAGAAAATCGGGAAAAAAAGCAAAACCCACGGGTTGAGATAAGAACAGTTTAATAGAACAGAAAAGAAGAAACGAATAATGATAATGATAACACTAATAAAATGACAACAGCAATAATGAAAGGATTGGAATGTACAAATGATGCGCAGTGCAATTGCTCACCACCCGCCGACCGGCACCCAGCTAGTCCCCGAGCGGCGATTCCCCGCCCCCACTTCCCAGTTCCTATACTGGATGGGACGTCCCACGGTATGGAAGGAATACCCTGTCGGCCAGTTTGGGTCAGGTGCCCTGGCTGTGTCCTGTGCCAACTTCTTGTGCCCCTCCAGCTTTCTCACTGGCTGGGCATGAGAAGCTGAAAAATCCTTGACATTAGTCTAAACACTACTAGCAGCAACTGAAAACATCAGTGTTATCAACATTCTTCTCATACTGAACTCAAAACATAGCACCGTACCAGCTACTAGGAAGACAGTTAACTCTATCCCAGCTGAAACTAGGACACCAGGACAGTTGACCCAAACTGGCCAAAGGGGTATTCCGTACCATGTGATGTCATGCCTAGTATAGAAACTGGGGGGAGTTGGCCTGCAGGGGGGATTGCTGCTCCGGAACTAACTGGGCATCTGTCAGTGAGTGGTGAGCAATTGCATTGTGAATCACTTGTTTTGTATATTCCAATTCTTGTATTAGTATTATTGTCATTGTATTATTATAATTACTATAATTATTATTTTTTCCTTTCTGTCCTGTTAAACTGTTCTTATCTCAACCCACGAGTTTTACTTTTTTTTTTTCCCCCCCGATTATCATCTCCCCCATCCCACTGGGTGTGGGGGAGTGAGTGAGGGGCTGCATGGTACTTAGTTGCTGGCTGGGCTTAAACCATGATGCTATTCTTTTTGCTCTCCAGCCCTCTCTTTTTCTGTCTCCGTGTCCCTATTTCTTAATTTTCCCCTCTCTGCCCTGTAGCATCTAGCTATGTGGTTTGTTTTGTGTTGTTCCCCCCGCCCCGGTCCGGCCCTTCCCTCCATCATTTGCTGTCCCGGCTCCCTGTCCCTGTTGTTTCATTCTTCCCTCTCTGTCCTGTTCTTTGTCTCTTTTTTGTCTTTCTCCATCTCTCTCAGTCTGGCTCCCTGCCCATGTTGTTTCCTCCTTCTCTGTCATGCTGCCCGTCTCAGGATTTTCTTGCACCTCCATCCTGCTCCCCGTCCTTCTTTGTCGGTCTCTGTGCTGCTTCCCCGCCCTCTTTGTGCTGCCTCTGTGCCTCTCTCCCCGCTGTTTCTTTCTCCATCCCTGTCAGCCTCTCTGTCTTTCTGTCACTGTCCCGTTCCCTGCCTCGTGCTTTCTCGCTGCACCCCCGCTGTCCAGCCAGCTGCCGCTTTTCTCACCCCCTCCCACCTTCCTGTGTCCTGTGCCATGCTCCTCATTTTTGGCAGCCCCCACTTCTCCCCAGCAGCGCATTGCTCCAGGAGCCAAATGTCTGTTCCCCGAGGGACCGACGAGCGTGGCTCTGGGACCGGCTGCGAGGTGTCCCAGGGGCAGGGGGAGCGTCGGGGGAACCCCGAGCCCCGGAGCAGACTCGCTCGCAGGACTGAAGAAACACCGGCCGGCCGTCCCCGTTGCCCTCCGGGCTGCGTTTGCGCTCCCTTTGCACGGGGCGAGGGGCCGTGAGGGAGCCCAGGGGAGGAGGAGGTGAGGCGCTGCGGGGGTCGGGTCCTACTCCCCCTGTTCCTGCTGGGCTCCAGCTGCGGGCCGGGGCTGGAGGAGCCCCAGGTGCGGGCAGTGAAGCTGATGGCGACGGCCCCTCCCTGGAAAGGGGGGGCTGCCGGGGGAGGGGCTGCGGCTGCCCCTCGGGAGAAGGTGAGCGGGGCCGGGCGCCCCTCCTCGGACCGCGAACGTCCCAGGCGGGGGTGGCCCGGGGGAGGTGGGGGCCGCCCGTGCCGAGGCCGGGGGGGGGCGGGCGGGCCTGGGGGCTCACAGGGGGGCTGGGAGCACGTCGGCCGAGGGGGGGGGCCCGGACCCCGTAGCGGGGCTGCGCAATCGCCCGGCGGGTCCCGGGGAAAGCCCCGAGGAGGACGGCGGGGTCCGTGTCGGACGCACGGAGCGGCAGCGGGGCGGGGCCGCGCCGAGCCGGGCGGGGAGTGCCGCGCCGTGCCGGAGCCGACAGCGGGAGCGCGCCGGAGCTGCACGGAGCGGCGCTGGGGGCTCGGCGGGGACTGCGGCTGCGCCGGCGTGGGGGTGGGCGGAAACGGAAGCGGCGTCCCCTCGGTGTCAGGCAGCAGGGCGGGCTGCCTCCCGGGGCATGCCGGGAGCTGTAGTTTTCGCGGACTCGGCGGCCGGTCAGCAGCGTGGCTCTCGGGCGCGGCGTAGTCCTCGCTGCCGCCGCCGCGGCCTCCGGAGTCCGACCGGGTCAGACTCAGGAGCGTCGCCGGTTTCGGGTGGTTTTCCGCGGGCTTCCCGCTGCGCCCGCTCCCCGACCAGCCGTGCGGACGTGCCTCCCGGGCGCATGCGCCGTCCTGCGCGTGGGGCAGCCCGGCGTTCGCGCGCCGGCTCCGGCCCCTCCGGCGCATGCGCGGTCCCCGGGAGCCGCGTGGCGGTGCGCAGGGCGCGGGTCTCGGCGGCAGCGGGCGAGCGCCGGGACCGCGGGTGAGGCGAGCGATCCCCTCCGGCGGGGGCGAGGGCGGGGGTGGGGGGTGCCTCCTGCCCGCTGGCCGCCCGGGGCTGCCGGGCCGGGAAGCTGCGAAGCGGCCACCGCGGCAGGCTCCCGGTCCGCCGGAGGCGAGCCGGGCCAGGGCAGCGCCGGGGAGTTCCCCGAGAGCCGCCGGTAGAAGGGAAGAGGGGACGGAGGCGCGCACCCCCCAGGCGCGGCCAGCGGGCGCCTCCCCGAGTCGCCAGAGCTCCCCCGGCGCCTCCCCCGGCCCCGCTTGGCCCGTGCGGCTGCCCCCAGCTCCAGCCCCTCCCCTGAAGCCTGTGCTGTGGCCGCAGGCAGCCCCCGAGCCCTGTCGTGAGGGCAGCAAGCCGGCCCTGCGGTGTTCTCGAGTCTCCCTCAACGTGGGTGCCGCTAGCAGCGGCACGGGGAACGAGCGGCGTCTGCGGAAGCCCCTGCGGAAGGAGGGGGCTCCGGCCAGGGTCGAGCTGCGGTAATAACGGTCACTGCTGCCTCTTTCCCTCTCCCAGAGGCCAGGCTGTGGGTGCGGTTGTCCGTTCGTCCCCCGGGGATGCCGTTGAAAGCAGCAGCCTCAGGCTTGCGTGGGCTGTCTCTGCCTGGCCTCCCTCTCCTCGCGGCGCGGGAGCGCAGAGGGACAGGCGGAGCGCTTACTGGCTGTGGGCAGGAGCTGCTGAAGCTGGAGAGGCCACAGAAGGGTAAAGAAGAAGAAACGGAAGGCCGACTGGCCAGCAGCTGCCTCCCGCTGCAGGCAAGAGAGAGCCTGCCTCTCCGGGTGTGGAAGGATCCCTCCTCGTAGTCCACAGCAGGTCAGACCGCCAGGGTCCGTATGCACGACTGGCAGCGGGGTACGGCCACGTAGCGAGCGAGCGAGGCTACGTGTCTAGGAGGCCTCATCTCGTAAGAGCCGTGAGACACTCGCGTGTTCTGTTATGTGGAGGACAGCCAAGCGACTGGAGTACAGAAGAGGAAGGGAGGAGAGAAGGAGAAAGAAGCGTCTGAGCTGGCAAGGTCCCCTGGCAGCTCCAAGAGCGAGAGCTGTGGTGAGTCCTGGGCCCTCGGGGCCCTGTCACTCCTCTTGTGCGTCCCGGTCCCTCCCTCCCCCTCTCCTGGTCCCCTTGCTTTCCCATGCTGCTGTGATGTTTGGGAGTTGGTTTGGTTTGGGGTTTTTTTTGGGTTTTTTTTTTTTTTTTTTTTTTGCTTCCCTGTACCTCTCCTCTTCTGGCTTATTCTCTTGTCCTGCTCCCTCTTCCTCTCCCCCTTTCTCTCTCTCGTTCAACTGCCCCCCTTCCTTTTTCTCTCGGCGTTCTTGTCCTGCTCCCTCTCCCTCTTCCCGCCCCCCCCCCCCCATCTTTGTCCTGCAGCCAGTCCCTGTTTTTTCCTTTTCGGTCTCCTTGTCCTGATCTGCATCCGCCTCTTTCCCCGCCTCCCAATTTCTCTGGCCCGTTCCCTGGTGTTCTTTTCCTCTCTGCGCCTGTACGTGCCGCTCTGTGTCCCTGCCTTCCTATCTCTCTTTTTCCTACTTCTCTCTCTGTCCCTTTGTCTTGCTCGCTGTTGCTGTTTATTTTTGTCATTCTGGATCTCACTGTCCCCGTCCTCCTTCCTGTTCATCTCTTACTCTCTCTGACCCTTTGAGCTGCTTCCTGCCCCTTTTTTATTCACCCTCCCTCTCTCTGCAGGGCTCCTGACACTTCTCTTTCTAAATTCCCCACCCCCCTGTGCTTCTCGCGGTCTCTGGCTCTCTCTCTGGGGCGCGCGCTCTCGTTGTCATTGTTCTTGTCTGTCGCTCTGTCTTGCTTCCTGTCCCGTCGTTTCTCGCTGTATCCCTTTGTCCCGCTCCCTGCTTGTATTCTATTCCTCTCTGTCCTGAGGCCCGTCCCAGTTTTTTATCTGCGTCCTGCCGCTGTCCTGATTTGTCCTTCTCTGCCATGTTCCCTGTCCCTCTTTCTGTCTCTTTTCCTCTGTCCCTGCTGCTTATTTCTCCATCTCTGTCCAGACCCCTGTCCCTTCCCCCCCGTCCCGCCCTGCAGTCCCTCTGCCTTGCTTTCTTTCGCTCCCTTTTCTGTCTGTCTCTCTCTGCCCCATTCCCTCTCCCGTCCTTTCGAACTGTGTCCCCCTGTCCAGCTAGCTGTCTCTTCTTTCTTTTTTCTGTTCCTCAGTAGTTTTTTCTTTTCCCGTATCTCTCTCCCACTGCCCATCGCAGTTGGTTTTTTCCCCTCCGATGCTGGCCTGCTCTTTGTCCCTTTTGTCTCTCTCTGTCCTTCCGTCGTGCTCCCTGTGTCTATTTAATCCCTTCATCTCTGTCCTGCAGCCCGTCGCGATTTTTTTTTTTTCTCTTCCGTCCCTTTGTCCTGCTCCCCGCCCTTGTCTCTCTTTCCCTTGGTTCTGCCTCCCGTCTTTTTTTCCTCTCTTTCTCCATCTCTCTGTCCTGCTCCCTATCCCTCGCGCGCGCTCTCTGTTTCTGCGTCCTTCTCCTTGCCTTTCCCCACGTTCTCTGTCTTGTTCCCTCTTTGGTTTTCTTGTTTTCCGGGTGGCTGGGCCCGGCTACCCGCGGGGGTGCTTCGGCTCGGGGGTTTGGGGTGGGGGCCTGGCCGTGCCGGCGATGGCGGGGAAATAAAGCCTGAAAGGGCAATCGCGAAGCGACGCCCTGCCTGCGCTGGGGCTGCCCCGCAGAGGCGTGGGGCCGGGCCCTCCGCAGGTCGCGGGCACTCCCCAAAACTGCGCGTGGGGCCCCGGGGGTGCGGGGCTGTGGGGTGGCTACGCTCGGCGTCGCCCGTGGGCGCTGCAGGGTCAGAAATGGAGAACAAGTTTTCTGTTCCCGGGGCTTGACGACAGGCTCGCGCGGCTGATTTTGGGGCTCGGAAACAGACCGAGCTGCGCGGCTTTGGGCCCAGAAACAGAGGTCCGGCCCTGCGTTTTTGGGCCTTGAGAACAGGCTCGGCAGCCGGGGTTTTTGGCTCCCAGAGGGGCCCCGAGTCCGCTGGCGTGGGGGCCAAAAGCGGAAGCCGGCGTGGCTGGTTTGGCAGGCGGGTGGGAGGGTGTTGGGGGCTGCGGGGGGAAGCAGGGGGTGGGCAGGGTGCGTGGACCCTCCCCGGAGATGGGGGTCTGGTGGTGTCGGACGCCGAAGTTCGGGAGGCCGGCGCGCAGCAGGCCGCACTCAACTTCTGCGATGGTCTGTGGGGGGAAAGGCGCTTTTCAGACCCCACGTGCCCTCTTTGAGTCCAGCTCTTCTTTCTGCGCTGCTCAGAATAGTTGTTCAGTAATTAATCGCCCGAACTAACGACTATTTATACGGCGTGTAACTCTGACGTTTAATCCCAATGCTCCAGTTTTGACAGCAGTTGATACACAACCTTGTGGAAAGGCCAGACCGTTGCACGTAGCTGGAGCTTGTAAGGAGAAGCAGCTGAAATCAGCCGGAGCTTCAGCGCGGAGCTGGGGCTTCAGCGAGCCAGAACTGTAGCAAGCGGGAGCTGGAACGAGGTGGGGTGTCCGCTGTCTGGAGCGTGCATTAGCCAGAGGCGAAAGTACCTGCGGCTGTAACGAGCAGGAGCCGCGATTAGCTGGAGCGTCCGTCGGCCGGACCGCGCTCCCAGCACGGCCGAAGGGCGGCCGGGCGCAGGCAGGGCTGTCCGCAGCAAGCAGCTCCGAGCAGCAGGGAGGCGAGCCGTCCTTCTGCCGGCGGGGAGCCCGGCCTCTTCCCTCGGGGATGCAATCCACGCCACGCTCCTCTCTCTGCGTGGAGGGTCTCGCCCGGTCCGTTCCCGCGGGCAGAAGCGAGGTGGGGGTCCCCCGGCTCTCCTGGGGCAGCCCCCCCTGTGAGGGGGTGCGGGCGAGGTGTCGTCGTCCCCTCGGTACCGGGCAAAGGGGAGAGAAACGGGCCGGTGGGAGCTCCTGGGGTGCGGCGAGCCCTTCCGGCAGAATCCTCCCCTGTCTTTTCACCGTTGGCTGGGTGCGACAAGCAGGTTCATTTCTTTGTCTCCTCTTTTCCCAGCGTCACCTTCCGCGTCACACGAAGAAAATCCCGCGTGGGTAATTCCGCTTGCTGCTCAGGTAATCGCACGTATCGGGCTGGGGGAGCGGAGAGAAACACTTGCGAGTTCGAGGGCACTACGGATGCTCCACGTTAAACCCACAGAAAAGGCAAATTTGCTGCTAGTGCAGAAAAGCTGATGGAAAAATTGCTGTTAACAGATCGTGCCCTGTTCCTGAACTGGTCCCTTGATACGTTTTTGTTTCAGGTGAAAGAACGAAATTTCGTGTCTGGTAAATTCAGAGCTGCCTGTTAGCTTCTTTAGGGTCGAGTCTTTCTCTTCTCTCTGTTCGTACTGATTTTATGGGCAAGTTGGAAACAGCCTTTTACTTTTTTATGTGTAACTGAAGTTTTAGGAATATGTGGTGTCCCTGTAGTTCATTTTTGAGCACCTAGATGCCAGTAGAAATGTAATGAGTGAAACATGGTGGAACATGATGAAAACTGGTACTTAAACTTGATTTTTATTTGATTTTTTTTTTTTTATTATTCTTCCCCATTAAGAGTGTTGATGGCATGTTGTCCCGTGGCACAATCCCCATGCTGTTCAGTGGAGTCTTCAGTCTAGGACTTTTAAGTAAAAAAGTTTGTCCTTCCAAAAAAGGACTAGTCATTCATCGGACCGAGGCATAGACTTGGAGAGTCGCTTAAGCACGTGACCGGAATTAAAGCCAACTTTCAGTTGATGTTGCTGCTGTTGGTCTTTGCTTTCATTGATTTCTCCAGCACTCCGTCATGGTTGGGAGCTCTGAATCGTAATGTTTTTCAGTCTCTAACATGTTTCCACCTCCCCGCCACCCCCCCAAAAAAAGGAGAGGCAGTGTCTAAAAGTTAATTAGTTTCCTCACAAATGCGTGAGTAAATCAAATTTGAGTTATGATGATTAAAACCATATAAATGACACCGGTCTGGTGAGACAATAGCAGATCTGGACTACTTCTGAACAGGCATTCATCACACGCAAAAGTTGTCAGGGTGCGGATCACCTGCGCTTCATGCTCTGACGAGACAAAATGCTGAGGCAGGGATGAGCTCTGAAAGAGGGGGAAAAAAAAAAAAAAAAAAAAAAAAGCTACAGGGTCACGGTTTTGTTTTGTTGTTGTTTGTTTTTAAAAGAGTGCAATATTGACTGGTGCCAGCCTGCAGAGCTCTTCTGCTGCCTGACCTCTCCTTCTCTTTCATGGCTGTAATTGTCGTTTGGATAATTGTAGAAGCGCAATTAAGTTACTTGCCTCTGTGAATGTGCTGGTAATACCAGGAAGGCAAATGCTTGAACCAGTAGTGAATAACTTGGCTACAAGTAGAATTTCTGAAGGAAGAACAGCAGCAGCAACAGGAAGCAAATAGCGAGTGACCAAAAATTTGCGTGCGTCAAACGCATCAAAGCTTTATTGCCAAATGTTGTTTGGCAATATGTTCCAAATGGCTTTTTTTGGTAAACGTAAATTTTTAGGAAGTTCAGGGTTGTGTGTGGCAAAAGGTGTCCCTCTGCGTACGCGTCCTGCTACGGTAAATAGCGTGGGTCAGTGGCAAGTCCAGCGGCAGGGCTGTTGTTCCCTACTTTCGACGTTGCCAGAGCAGTGTTGCGGTATTGAGACCTTAACGGACGGGCTGAGGAATGGAAGGAGAATGCCCGTTTTCTGTAAGGGCTCAGAATGCCAACCCTTTTCTCTGTCTGCCGCTCCCCTGAGCGTGAGATGAAGCTGTTTGATTTTTCTCCCTTGTTCCTGGTCTAAATAATTCTGGAGCTGTTGCTGCTGTGGGTTTGCAATTTGTGTTACTGCATTTTTGTAGCGTTCTAGCGATGGGTCGTTTCTACTGGGGCGAAGCATCGAGATGCGGTTTTCGGTGTAAAGCGTCAGAAACTACATTCACCGAAACCGGTAAGTCGTGGCGGAGGTGAAACCGATCTGGCGCGTGCGGCTGTGCTCGCAGGGATGCTCGGTGGCTCCTCATCAAAACGGCAAGGGGTGGGTGTGTGTGTGGACATCTGTAGGGTTGCGCTCTGGGTCCGAGAGCGTTAACGTATTTTTGCTGTGGGAAGATGGAATGGAGCGTGTGCCTGTCAAATGTCAGGGCAGTCAAAAGCTAGCAGGGACCCTGAGCGGGTTTGGTGGCGCAACTGCGGTTTTAAAAGATCTTGACCGTTTGGAGCAACGGCCTGGAAAAAATCATTCCTTTTTTGCAACGAGGCAGTTCGCAAGGACAGATGTGTTGCTGTGCTCTTTAGCAAAAATACTCAACTTGTGATGTATAGGGCGAGGAAGTCTTGGCTATACTAAGGCTTGAGAAAATGTACATAGGTCTCTCTGTCTGTCACCTGCGTGTATCTAGGAAAGTGAGTTCTAGTGAAACTGAAGTTACCAATGAGTCAAAAAAAAAAAAAAAAAAAAAGGCACGGTTGTCTGAAAAACGCAAAAGCTCTACTGGCCTGTGTTGACAACTGTACCGAAGATGATGCAAAAATACTTTTTGCTCTGCTCCGTCGTACTGTCTTCGCAAACCTTCACAAAAAAAGGCAGCTTTGGATTCCTACCCAGCTTTATGCTAAAGTTTGGGGGTTTTTTGGTTGTGTTTTTTTTTTTTTTCCCCTCTTTCAGGTGGATGTCAGCTGCCACCATTTCACCGTGGTTGCCCTTTCTTGTGCTGTGAAAGTACAAGACAGATGGAAAGATTCCGTAGTGGTCTGCAAGTACAAGGTACGCCTACGATGTGTGTCTGCATTTTTCCAAAGGTACTTGTAGTATGGACTTTAAAGTTAACATTAAGAATGTGCCAACTCTCCTTCCACATATTTTCTGTGAAATATTTTAATACGAATACTAGAACTAAGGTCTGTTCTGGAGCACGTTACACCTACGCCAAGTTTACTTCCCTCTGTCTATTTCCTCTTCCTGAAAGCATGTAATTTTCTGTTTCCGTGCGCTTACTAGTAAATGATACCGTGAAAATAATTTTGTACTAAAAGAGGGAAGAAACTGTTCGTAAGAGTTCAGCTGTTCAGAAGAAATGGGCTTTGTTTTCACGATAAAAGCTTTATGCTTTTGCAGTCAATGAGTTTTTTAAAATATCTTATAGGAGTACTCGACAACCTTACTGAGATAACTAGCATCTGTGCTAAAAGCAATCGAGGTCAAAGAAGAGACGTGGACAAAACAGGACAAACTGGCGTTGCTTCCGTGTGTTTTCCAGGTTTTCCCAGGAAGCATTAGCACCCCTGTAACTAGTGACAGTGAGTCCTGAGGTGGTTTTGGTGAGTTACTGCTTCAATAATGTATTTTTATTGGATGTATCTAAACATGGGCACACCCTTTGAGTGTAAAGTGAATTATTGAGATTTATTCTTTATTTTTCATGTTGCTCTTTGAAGTTTTCCATTTCACTTTCAGCTTTATTCACCAAACAAGCAAGATGCAAAGCAGCAGCAGCAGCAGCGCAAGGGCTGTAGCTGTTGCGGTGGATCCGTAAGCGTAGATTCTGATTGTGTACGACCTCGTCCCGCAGCCTCCCGGGGTTCTCTCCCTGCAGCAGTGCTGTAAGGAAGGGAGGAGACGTTTTCCAACCCCGGCAAGAGCGTTTACTTGTGTGCTAAGAAGGTGTTGAAAATCGTATCAATTAGCCTAAATGCTGATTTTAAGTGTTCAAATCGCTCTTAACTTTTAAAGGAGGTGGTGTATTTCGAGCTGACCTGTTTACCTGGAATCCTTCTTTAGCTCAGCGACTCTCCTTGTGCACCCCCAGCCTCCGCTGGCAGGGCGGTATGAGAAGCTGGAAGGTCCTTGACTTAGTATAAACCCTGCTTAGCAACAACTAAAGCGTCGGTGCGTTGTCAACGTTATTCTCATCCTAAATCCAAAATGGCCCTGTACCAGCTACTCGGAAGAAAATTAACTTTATTCCAGCCAAAACCAGGACAACCCCAACCCCCCTGATTCTGGGTCTGCAACAGGGGAAAAAAAAAAACAAACGAATTTGGGACTCCTGAGAAAGCCAAATCCGCCTGGATCTGTGCAGCTGGAAAGGAAAAATCCCACCCCGTTTTCACGCGCAAAACCACAACCAAAAGATCACCCCTTTTTATGTTGTGGAAAAGCACTGAAACACACCCCAAACTGAGTATTTTGAAAAAGCAAAAAGCTTGCCAGTTTGGGGAAGATTGGGGGCGAAGCACAGGCAGTTTGAGGGGCATTGCTGGGGGTCCTCCCAGTGTGGATGATCTGGTGTGGATTCTCTGTTGCGCGTTATCCCAGGTGAGTTACCTGCTGTGGATCATCCCGGGTGGACTCCCTGGGGTAGGTCATCCCCGCCCATGTCCCCCCATCCACCTTTGTACCCTCACCTACCCTCCCCCCGTGTGTGTTTCTCCCCCATGTGCCCCCCATTGCTCCGGCCCGCCCCCTTCACCCACGCGAGTTTTTAACCCGTGCGAGTTGTTTCCCCCCCGCATGCCCTGCTCTCCTATCTCCTGCCCCCCCCCCACTCCTTTCCCTCCTCCATATGCCACACCACCCCCCCCCATCATCTGTCAGGCTCCAGACCCCTGGCATGCTGCCTGCACCCCATTCTCTGTCATTTTTCTTCTTTTCCTTACAAGTTGTTGTTTTTTTTAAATGATTAAACTCTTTTCGTTTCAAGCCACGAGTTTTCTCACTTTCGCCCTTCCAATTGTCTCCCTGTCCCACTGGCGGCGGGAGAGCGAGTGAGCGGTCGCGTGGGGCTTCGTTGCCGGCTGGGGTTAGACCACGACACGAGGTGAGTCGCAAGCCCTGCCTGGCTAATGCTGGAGGCTCTCTGCGTTCCTCCTGCCATCTTGACGGGCCGTCCTTGTTCTTCATTGCCGCTTTATAGCGAGCGCCTCTTGCTCCATAAGCAGCAGTACTCGGGCCGTGCAGGTGCTGCACGTTGCAGACAGCAAAGGGCAATCGTGACGCTTGCTGGGGGGAGCGGCAAGGGGTGCGGAGCCACGCTCCTGTAGGGAGCAAAGATGGAACCTCGAGGGCTCTGCAGTCATCTGCCGAGAACATCTACTATCCCGACGCGCCGCTTTTGCTTTTCCCTGCTTCACGTCTAATTACTTTGCACGCCGGAGGGCGGGGCGGTAAGTAACACACCGGTTCTGCACGGGCGTCTCTTCGATAAGAGACAAGCCCCGCACAAGAAGCCTGCGTGCGTGCAGGATTAGGAGAGCAGAGTTGTGATAGCACAGAGGTGAGGAAAGGTGCGCCCCACCCCAACAGAGCCCCAGGATCGCCAGGGTATCGCTCGCTTGCAGGTGGGCCGCTCGCATCTGGTCCGCTGGGATGCGCCGTTTCCTGCTGAAACAGAGCTGCCCCCCGGACACGAAGCAGCTTTGGGTCTCTTGTGGCCTGCCTTCATGCTGTCACCTGAACCAGGCGTTGTTTTTT